>NC_068363.1:27840550-27973050 GCF_020536995.1 Dreissena polymorpha
AAGAAACAGCAAGTAGATATAACTTCTTTGAAACAACAAGTTAGTTAACCAGTGTCGTCTTAAACAAGAACATAAAGACATTAAAAGGAAACAAAAAGCAGTATGAATTCAATTGTGATGTCCATGCAGGAATCAAGCAATTCATGTGGGAAATTGAAAACGGAAAAGTGACTACGCAAAGGAAGTTTTATCGGAGGTTGCCAATAAAATTCTCACGAGAAATAAACATATAAAGATAGTGGATACGTCTGAAGGCGGGTGGGAAACTGTAAGACAGTACGAACAGAACCCCCTCGCGAGTGTCTCTGATGACGAGTCGAGAATCAATAGGGCGGATTCTAAAGCTCTAAAGAAAAAGAAGGCTATGCAGGCGAAGTTGAAGAAAAAGCCAGCCGTCATGTATGGACACTCGGACACAGTCCGCCAGTTGCTTGAGGGACAGGTTAGAACACGTCCAGCGCCGTACCCGTTACCACAGAGGCCAACACCACCGTCGATTGTTTTTTTTCGTGGCTACTCGGGTCATGCTTCGCGTGTGGGCAGTTCGGTCATTTCCGGCGGACGTGCCCCATCACCAGAGGTCAGCAAGAGAGCGCTCAGGCCAGGAAGTAGTGATGCCACTGAGGCGAGCCCACCCGCAATCGAAAGTGCTGTATTTAAAGATGAGTTTACATTTATGAACAAGTGGACAGATTTACCAATGATTATTTTATTTACGAGAAAATTCAGAAAGACATTATTGTTAAAAATAGATTGAGGGAACATATTCAATTTTGGACAAACATCGGCGCCAATCAATTTATTATTGATTCTATAGAACATGGTTACAAGATTCCATTTTATTCTTTATCTGAAAGCGTATTGCTTAAAAACAATAAATCAGCATGTGATAATAGGGAATTTGTTAGGAAAGCAATTACAGATTTGTTAGATCGGGATTTGGTAGAAAAAAACGATGTGCCACCTCGTGTTGTTAATCTACTATCTGTCTCCATTTAAAGTAATGGTAAAAAGCGTCTCATTCTTGATCTGAGATGGGTTAATAAACACGTGTGAAAACAATCTGTTCAATATGAGGATTTGAGATTAGGTTTGATGTTTCTTAAAGAAGGGGTATTTATGATTAAGTTTGATATTCATTCTGCTTACCATTTTGTGGATATATATCCGGAACATACAACTAACCTTGGGTTTTCGTTTGAAGATGATCATGGTGTAGTTAGTTACTTTAGGTTCAAGGTTCTTGCATTCGGGTTGGGTGTTTCACCTTATTTTTTTACTAAACTTACAAGGCCACTTATAGAAAAGTGGCGGTGCGAAGGTAAACGAGTTATTTTGTTTTTGGATTATGGTTTTGGTAAACATGATAATAATGAGGAGACGAAAAAGCTTGCGTCTGACATAAAGCATGATTTTCTTCTCTCTGGGTTTATCCCTAACGTAGATAAATGTATCTGGGAACAATGGAGGAAATGGAGTGGCTGGGTGTAAATATTAATATGAGAGAGTTTTCAATAAGAATTCCTGAAAGAAGAATTAGCAAGGCTATGAATACCATAAAAATTTTATTGGGCTCTGAATATATGCCAGTAAGAAAGGTAGCTAGTTTTATTGGTCAAATTATTTCTATGAGTATTGTAATTTGCCCTGTAGCTCAAATAATGACTAGATATCTGAGTATCGATGTTGCGAAAGAGTGCACGTGGAATGCGTACGTTAAGTTGTCAATCGATAGTGTAGAGCAATTGGCATTTTGGAGAGAAACGCTCAATTTGCTTAACAAAAATTGCTTGTTACTACTGGCGCTTGCTCAAACGTAGTATACAGTGATGCATCTGCTGTGTCTTATGCCGGATATGAGGTAGGGACGGTCAATGGTGTGGCGCATGGGTCATGGTCGTCAGAGGAGACAAAAATGTCTTCTACTTGGCGGGAACTTTGTGGAGTTTATAGAGTTTTAAAGTCATTAATTGATGTGCTTGCAAGTCACCGCGTTAAATGGTTTATAGACAATCAGGGAGTTTGTAGTGTTATTAAAAAAGGTTCTATGAAAATGGATTTTCAAGATTAAGCTATCAAAATATTCCATTTAACAACAGAAAATTCAATTCATTTAGAAGTTGAATGGATTCCGAGAGAAGAAAACGGACTGGCAGATTATTTATCTAAGATTGTAGAGAGGGATGACTGGTGTATTAGTTTGAATGTATTTGAAATGTTGCAAAGCAAATGAGGCCATTTAGATGTAGATGTTTTTGCGTCAGAGCATAATGCAAAACTTTTAACATTGTTTAGTACATTTTTGTGCCCAACATCTGCATGTATCGATGCTTTTACATTTGACTGGAGCATGTTTTTTGGGCTGTAGGTTCCTCCTGTTACTCTAATTCCCGGAGTTTTGAGTAAAATGGCGTATTGTAAAGCGAAAGGCGTTTTGGTTGCGCCACAATGGAAATCGGCTAGTTTTTGGCCACTTATATGTGATAATTCTGGCGACTTAAGTGCATTTGTTAAATATTTTATATTTTTGCCTACAAATAAAGATTCATATACACCATGCAGAAATGGTGTTGGGATATTTGGTACAGAAAACCTGCGGTTCAGAATGATTGCTTTTTTCGTTGAGTTTAAAGGTCAAATCGTCATGTGTTATTTACCGAGGGAGGTAATTTAGGTTATTATATTGGGTCGTTTGTGTCTATCGATGTGTCATACATATATTGGGTCGTTTCTGTCTATCGACTTGACAAATGTGTCATACATATGTATTGGGTCGTTTCTGTCTATCGATGTGTCATACATATATATTTGGTGAGTCTGTCTATCGATGTGTCATGCAAATATCTATTGCAAACACTGTTGTATTAATTTGTGTTTCAAATTATGTACTGTTAAATTTTATGCAGAGAACACTAGTCTCGATCTTATACATACAAGTATATGATCCGCATTGGAAACAGCAACGTGATAGCGAATTGGCGTATTGATGATCTTATTACACACCTTGGTAAAAATCCATGTTAATCAACATATTTTGATAAATCTTAACATTGAGGAACAATTAAAAAAGTTTAAATACTTGATCTACAACGACACATTAATTTGTAAACGGTCGAAGATAAGCTATTTTTATTAAAACACAATACAATGTATATCCTATTGCGACCTACGCGTATAACTGTTTCATCTGCTATTGAGGTGAAGCGTGTTAAACGATTGTCTCATTAAATCTTGATATCATAGTTTATCTGATTAAAAGATTATCAACTGAAAAGCATAGACTTTGACTAAGCTTATTCATTGTATTGCGTTAATATAAACCGACGCTACTTGAAAAAACAATTGAATATTCCAGTTTCTCAATCAACCGTCATACTTGTACATTTCTTATTATGTTTTATTCTCTTTTTCTTTCAAATCCTTTGTATATTTAATATTCATATTTCCTATGTCTAGCTTAAATTAAGTTATATTGATCCTATTACACTGCCAATTATTTGTAAATATAGTCCCAAGAAGAGAAACTCTATAAGAATTATTTCTACCGTTTCAACCTTTTTCAGATATCTATTGTATTGTGTAGTTGATATATTGTACTTGCCAACATGAATAAATATGTATAAACAAAGACTTTTGTGATTGTTCAAATTACAAGTATGATGGTTAATCGACAAACTGAAATATTGATTATTATGATTTTGATAATGCAAGGTTATGCACTTATATTGTTTTGTCAAGTCACGGTGGTTTATTCTTAAATTTTTCAATAAGGAAAACAATATCGGAATAAGGACGTAGGATTGTAGATGCGCGGACTTGTATTTAAAACAAAGACAACTAATCATAACCGGATTGTTAAGAGAATCGCCGGGATTGTTTATAAATTGTTTCCTTGTTTATAAATTGTTTAAGAGTTTTCAATTTCGTTAAGATGCATTCGTTAAGATGTACCGAAAATAAAATTTCAAGCTCAACATCGCTGATTATCTGGAGATACTGTTTACAAATGTATGACGTATTTCGTTAAAATAAGGACAAACAAAACAGAAGTGGTAATTGTATTCAATATCTCCACAGGAACATAGTGGGTATTCGATTATATTTTTTTGCTTAAAGGTGTTCATTAAGCACACTCTATTTAGTCCTTAAAAGTCTTGAATCTTCATCGATGTATCAATTAATCTCAACATAGATGTTACAAAAGAAATGTTAAACATATTACTTGTACGATTTGAAGACTTTCAATATACTTAGTGGCCGGTATATAGATTTATGCTAAATGTTTATTCACGAGCTGTCTATCGATACAAAGGTTAACAGTAAAATCCTTTGTTTACATAAACGAATTTGTTATAATCTAATATTGCAGCAATAGTTTGTTTACATGTAAATAACATGATTTATGCAACTATTTATCGGAAATAAGATATGGTCAACCTTATATTTTGAAACATTACGCCACTGCATTTAAACGTTACCTTAACTGAGTCCAAAGTAAATGCGGGGAACACATTTCTTTCTGTTTCTGCAGCGGCAAATAAAAGTGGTATATAATGATTGTATCATTTCCACCTTTATCCATATCTTCCTCACCATCTTCATCTGCAAAACATCGCCCCAATCATCAACATCAACAAAAACATACCCCACCATCATATTATGTTATAATCACCACCAACAACAACACCATACTACCATCACCGCTTTAAACCATATTGTCTCGTCATTAAGATTGTATCGTCATTCAAATCTTAAACGTCGTCATATAATTATAACTATTATCGGCATATAATACACGATGTATATATAATCATGATTAGATTACCTTAGTATAGATCACAAGTTTCAAATCAATAATTCAATTTCCAGACATGAGTTATACCGCTATTCCTATTTATCATACCTCTACATTGATATATGTCTGATATAAAATTGCATGCTATATTTTTTATATCGGTTCAACAGGCAGTTGTTATATCAGTAAATGTTTGGAGGTAGTTCATATTACTCGAAATGAACTTTAAAGTCATCATATTTCGTAAAATTGAACCAGATTCAACAAAACAAACAATTTCAAACCAAGATGTTGTATATTGTATACACAAAAAGCAACATTGACAGCTAACAAAACTTAATTTACAAATATTAAGCGAATGTTCTCATGAAGTCATAATGAACACATTAAACGTCGAAAATCATATAAATTCCCGACAATTTCTTATAAAATGTGGGACGTAGAGGTATGATAGATAGAAAAACAGATAACTGCCCGATCGTTTTTTGTAATATATCAGGCTCGGCACGAATAAAATAACGGCTCTGCAAGCCTCGACATTAATTTTATTTTAAGCCTCTACTGATATATTAAATAACTATCAGGCAGTAACCGGTTATTCTCTATATCAAAACGAATGGGTTTTGACCGATGATTGCAATATTGATAATCATGTGATGAAAAAATTGCTTCTGATAGTGCTGATTTTAATTATGACGTTGAGAAAATGAGGTTGGTAAATGGTATGATGATTATAGTAATGATGATGGTGATTATTACGATGATGATGATGATGATGATGATGATGATGTTGAATTATCACAACGACGAATAAGATGATGACAACGACTATGATAATGATGATGGAACTGAGATTAGAAATGAGAAATTAGGTACAACAACCAAAGTGCGATTCGTTTAAGTACTACTTCACCACACGTTGGTTTTGATGACCAAAGGTGGGTTGCACCAAACTGCGGTACTACAATGACCTCGGTTTACAAAATAGCGAACAACTGCAGTGTCTTCAGTGCTTTGATTATTTAAGACTTGTTCCAAGGCGGTGACCCCAGCTTTTTTCTTATATGTGTTTATGTTGTTTTGTATTGTGCTGTTTTGTGCTGTTTTGTACTGTTTAGGCAATCGGTCACTCGCCTTAAATAAAGGACCAACTAATCGTATATAATAAGAATTCAATACTGCTCCAGCAGCTGGAGTTTCACTTCTTTATATTGTAACACAATTGTGACTTTATAAAATGTGTACTAAAAACATGTCTGTGAACATACCAGTGATTGCCTTTAACACCCACTATGTTTATAAACAAACACGTGACTTTATTGTGATCTATAACCTATAAAAAAAATAAAGAAGTTAAGTGTTTTCCTTTCTGTGCAGTTACGATTGTGATACAAATTACTCCCACAGACAGCTATTGGGTTTTTCTGATCAACTATTAATAGAGTTGCGATATATTTAATAAATGCCAGCGTCCCTACTGAGTGCTTAAGGTTTAAATGGTTTTTCATTTAACTCCGGATCTAAATGAATACGTAAGTGCATAACCTTGCATTATCAAAATCATAATAATCAAGACATAAAGATACTTTGTTTTTGTCTTAACAGAAAGCTTATCGTACCGTTAGCTATTAAATCCTGGCTGTTGACATTAAATGATGCGTATGTCATGATTGCGAATACAGGTCACACTTATAAAATGCAATTTGTCTCAGACGTTATTGTATAATACTATTAGATCTATAGGCGTGATTTTGTTTCCTTACATACGTTATTTAGATAAGATGATAAATTACAAACGGTTTAATATTTCAGTATGTTTGATGTGTGCTGTTCAAAGAGTACCCCACATGCTTTTGAAGCCTCGCTTCGGTTAAAATGTATTTAATAAATTTATTTTATTGCAAATTATATGAATAGTCAACATATTTGTTTCTTCATTTAATGACTTATTCGAATTATACTTGAAACGCGAAATAGAGTTTATTTAAAGCGTTGTATACAATACTATATTACCGTTTGATTTACAGGTCGAAATCTGGTTGTATTATCCTCATGCTGAAAGGCGTAGGAAATAGTAGTTGCAATTCGATCTGTGTGCGTTCTTGCGTAAGTACGTCCACATCTGGATATTGCTATTACTACAACGTCCTGACGCTAGAATAATGAAACTAAGTATTTTAAAGAGTCATATGGGAAATACGCACGTTATCTCAAATGTATTCGTTAGACGAAAAGCTTGATTGCTATAGGTACCACATTAAATGAAAACTAAAATGTGGATCCACTGACAACTCATAAGTACTTAAGCTAGGTTTATGCAACTAGCTATATGGATAGAGGTCACGTAATATCAGATTTATCGGACAAAAATGTATTTGTTATGGATACAGAACAAATAAAAAAGTAATCTGGATCATAAGCTCTGCCTGAAAAGGCTGTGCGTTTGTGTGTGTGTGTGTGTGTGTGTGCATAGATGGTCATATGGGAGTTTGTTTTTTTCAGATCAAAATTGTGATTGCTATGGTTACATACATAATAAATACAATTAATCCTGAAAGAAGCTGATGTTTTATCTGCAACAAAGCTGTTGTTAATGTAAGATACATTTCTTATTGTATCTTTTCGATAAGAATGAACCCGTGGCGGGGAATACACTATATGTGACCGCTTCTTTTCATTGTTTAACAATATAAATTTAAGTTATGTGGCTGTCCGATTAGATGGTGTTTGCGCTTCTCACTACGGCGAATCGGGTTACATTTCAATTCGCGGCTCATAGTGAGTTTCGGTAGGCCCACACCCCCCTTAGCACAAGAGCGCGTACAAGTATACACTCAGAGTTCTCACATAGCCTTAGGCATGGACAAATCTCATAAAATTAAAAACACACACGCATACACACTCACGCACGAATACATACGCACACATGGCGTTTTTCCACGGTATGTGTGCCATTTAAGAACTAAATCCGAACAGAACAGCACAATTTACACTACAACACAGGTCCGAAGATAATACAAATACGGTATCTGGTATATACCACTCAAGCAGTCTTTACTTCTCGTTTCAGGAAGTCTAGCTATTGCAACTAAAACACTGCGAAAGACCTTGGACCCACCAATGAATCTGATTTTTGATTCCGCAAATGTTTGCCTAAATGCCTTGCGAGCAGCAAGAATATCCACTCGTCATGTGCAAAGTGCGAAACTGAAGCTGGGAATATCATGGCGATTCATCAATTGAAAGCAACAAAAAGCGTAGTAGAGTGCTCAGGGAACCATGGCGATGATCAATCACGTCACGTGTTCAAACTCTTAGACTATGTTGGATACAGCCATGATATCATCGCAGAAAGGCGGAGAGTGTTCCATGGGATAGACGCGATGATTAACAACGCAAGAGTGGACAAAATTGTGCAAGTAACTGCCGGCAGCAAGGCTGAAGGCTTCGCATCGTGTTTTGAAAGCGACTACGACTACTTGAGCATATATCAAAATATTGTTTGTAAATTTGAAATTTTCACAAATATGTTTTCAAATGACACAACAGAGTTTTGCATGTTAGGGGAAGAATGCCACCTAGGAAAGTACACACTGAAGTTGTTAACAAGAGGTGTTAATTTGCCGAAAATCATTAAAGCGTCGCTAGTCACAAACCACAATGGTGAGATTGTAATTGCTAGTGATTTGTTTACGAAAGAATTTGAGCGAACCATTTCTTTTGATTCAGCGGGTGGATGGAACAAGGGAACTAGGACGGGACCCTCCGTCCCTTCGACCCGTGGGATATATCGCAGGGATGACGTGTACGGATTTCGTTGCGTTGTCCAAAAAGAGGTTTAAGCCGACTGGGCTAAACGGGAGAGACCCTTTGGGTGGCCATTGTGCTGACGTCATAAATGACGTCATGAATCTAGATGCGCAGCTACTACCAGTTGGATGTAAAGGTTCAAGTAATCGAGGCATGGAGTGGCGCATCTGTTTTATTTATGCGGAATCGAAGCTAACTGAAAATTTAAACGAGTGTCAGTATAAACTGTACATTCTACTAAAAATTATTAACAAAGAGGTACTTCATCCAATCTGCACTGATATGTCGTCTTTTATCATGAAGAATGTGGTATTCTGGATTGTTGAGTCGCACCGTCAGGAGATATTCCGTGAGCAGAACTTTATGCACGTCTTCCAAATTGCTCTGACATTCCTCAAGACTGCACTTGTCAATAATAATCTTCCGTACTACATGATACATGGTAGGGACCTGTTGATTGGACGTACTACTGAAAACGAAAGGTCTGGATTAATCAGTAAAATAGAAAAACTTATCACTGAAGATGGACGGATAATATATCGGTTACCGAAACTACGAGAGGCTATGGGTACTGTCCCTCCCGACGAACTTGAACAAACGGGAAAGCGTAGGGACAAACTTGAGCGCCTTGAGTTGACGCGCCAGTACATGAACGCGTCGTACCGGGCATCAAATCTGCAACGGAGAGAGATAGCCATACTGTGTTGGAATTACAAGATATACCGGGATGCTCTCTATGAAATATTCGACATGGTATGGCCACAGTGGAGAGACTTTTTAATAGCGGAAAACCGAACAGAGACGCTGAACACGGTAATAGAGAGCATTGGGGACGCCGGTACCTTCAGGGATCATTATTTGAGATTCGCCCAAAGTAATCTCAGTTTTGTATGGCCTCATGTGAAATCGGAAGTTACGGTCAAGGAAGATACATCCGAAGAGTTGATAATGGAACTGTTTGCCATTTTACGGTTAAAAATGGAGAGAGATTTGTCGTAGAATATAATATAAAGCTGATGCTTACATTTTTATCAAAGTTTATTATTGTGCTGAACATATTTGTTGGAAATATGATAACCATATATATTTCGAATAAAGGGTTACATTAAATACTGTCAAAATATGTGCTGTATACATAATTATTTTACGTGTGTACTGCCTTACATGCACAAGACTACGAGTGTTTCACATATTCACTGTTTTAATAAACTCGCAGCAATCATTATGCTGCCATATTTAACAGCTGAAATATGCAATGGATTATAGTTGCTATTGTAAGTATAACGCTTTTCAGGATGCAAACTGTGGTCACATGTTTTGTTTTGAATCTCATATTTATATACTTTGTTTCTCGCACGCTTTTGTCATTCACACCACACATAGTATGCATGTTTATGTCTAAGAATCATCAAGTCTTTTCAGAGATCCATTCGTTTATTGACAGATCTTATAGTTATTGAGATTTGAAAATAACATTTCTTGTTTACGCAGAACTGCAACCTGTGTCAGTGGCTTTATTTGTTGTGGGTTGCTCCTTCCAACAATTTACGTATGTATGTATGTATGTATGTATTTCTTTTGACCTTGCCATCAAGGATAACCCTTGAAAGTGCAAGCACTTATTTCCAATAGGGTCCGTTGGTTTTGCTAAAGAGACAGCAATCTGAAGAGACAGTAATGGGATACAAGGAATCCGGGTGCGATACCCTAGCTCTTGGTTCTTTAACGTGCTCATTGTATAGCAACGATACACGCGAGAATTACCTGGGTTTTATAGTTGGGTGGGAAACACTTAAAGCATTTCTGAAATGTCCAGTGCCCCGGCCAGGAATTGAACCGGGGACCTCTACAATGGTAGACCGGAGTGTTACCACTCGACTACCGCACCACCTAACATGATTAACAGTCGTAAAAATACATAAATGATTCATACACAAATTGGAGAACCCTGTAACATTCAAGATGTGCCCTACCCTGTGTTACCCTTATATTGCGAAATATATCAGTATGTTCGCGTACCTGTTTTGATAAGTTTGCGTTCGAAAATAAAACCTTTGTGAAATGTTTACAGTTTTTTCAAGTATTGCTTAAATCCCAATTAAATTTAACAATTTTAAAGTAAAAAACACACGAAAATGTCTTGATACAAAAAGTTAATACAATAATATAGTAGGACATACTCGTAACAGACCACAAAAGGAAAAATTAACAGCGCTCCATCAATGTTGGAACTTGTTTTTCAAAAGCGGCCATTTCCGCTTCTGATTTTAAAGGCAAACAGTACAAACCAGTGCAACAGTTTTACAGAATTGTATTTGTGATAGAATTGTTTCTTGCCCGGGTTCCGTATATATTCACTTTGAAGAAGGTTGTAATAAACAATGACATGCAAATTATAGTTTTAACTAATTAATTGTATCTCTTAGGTCTATACTAAATATCAGAGTATGTAACGCTGAAATATATATTTGTACTATGAGTATATTGAACAAGTCATCAGGATAAACGTGATTACCTTGCCCGAACTGGTGGGATGGCCGACCTACACTTACATTATTAGATAAAGTTTATATAAGAACATACAGAAACATTATTTAACTACAACTATACACTTCAAATAGTTACAAAATGAGACAATAAGTATAGTATTGTTGACATCATACAAATATATAAATAAAGGTTGAAAGGGACGAAATTCACCTAGCATACAGGGAGGTAATATCACCCTTGTTACATATTGTAGAATTGAGGTAAAAAATATGAATGGAGGACCTTACAATAAATTGTTTACGTTTTTATATAACAAATCACGTTAATAACGACCTGCATTCTTTTTTTCGTCATTAATTTCCCGCCGTTACTGGGAATGAGTCTTATATATCTAACGAGATTTGCACTCAAAATAATGTTTTATCAAACATCTGTTATAAGTCTGCACGCTGGAAGATCCGTAAAATTGTCCAAGACAGTTTACATGTATGGAGATCATAATAAATAGACATTGTCCGGCGTATTTCTAGTCGCTTCCACTTGCTATCCGACTACCTGTCGACTGCTAGATCATTCAAATTATGGAGATCATAATAAATATACATTGTCCGGCGTATTCCTAGACGCTTCCACTTGCTATCTGACTACCTGTCGACTTCCAGAGCATTCAAATAATTTCATAATTAAGGAAAATGTGATTTTATATTTTATATTATTTTCATTCGTCCTCCAGTTTGCGACTGTAGGCCATCGCAATGAAACAGACGACAAGGTACCTTTTTCCCTATTCACGATACGTTTTTTTTGGTAGTTATAAACACGCTTATTTATGTGTTGGTCTTTCAAGCACCGTTTAGAGTGTACGTACGTGCGTTTTTACAAAACAACATATTACTTTGCAAGCTTTCTTAATTACTTAACACACAGTCAATGAAATCACGTAGTAACGTCAATAAATTCGTCTGTCGGTTGGACAGCAATATATAAATCATATCACAGGGCCAGTTATGACGGCAGGGATTCGAAAAGCTATGCTCGGATTGTAGCACGAAGCGTTGCGGCGATTAAGAGGAGAATATTATGGCATTCTTTAAGAATTTTTTTTATTCCGTATTGACATGTGCATCCGGGTGGGTATTTGTGCGCATGTTCTAAAATATCAATAGGGCATTTGTCCAGGATCGCCATTCAAGCAACGTCATTACCTACGCGGACCCGCAGTATGGACAATTTAGAAAAAAACGCAGGCAATATGAAACATGAATAAAAATGCAAACATTACCTTACAGTTCATTTTTTGCTCGTAACTATGTTCAGACAATCACTCTCTGCAATATTTAAATCAAATTTTAAATGCGTATCAACCACATTTGAAAAAAGTGGTCATCTCAAATGCATATGCTTGTATACGTATTCGACCATGAAAGTAGAAGCTGCCTGACAACTCAAGCATAATAACAAAAATAATACGGGCGTTGACAGCTTCATACATATGAAATTTTTGACATTATAATATACATTTGCATGCTACTCGAAATTTTTCGTCACGCGTCATATATTTTCGCGATGCTATCAATGACCTTTAAAACATCAAAAACACTTTGGCATGTGCTATATCACATGTGCATAAATATCTCAAGAAAAGGTTTACACATGACATAATTATTGTGTGGCGAATCGCACGAATATTTCTGGCATTATATGTTTTTCTCCGCTACATTTGCTCCATTTGTTTACGCTTCCTATTTTGATATTAAAACAAATTGGTTTAGTACTAGTCGTGATAACTGTTTCCAAACACGACTTCAATATACATATCCCGTCTAAAATGTATTGCCTAAATCCCGATGCATATAATCGAATATGGTTAGTTTATTTAATCCGATCATTTCAATATCAGATTGTTATTATTATCCTCAAAAATCAATAAACAACTTTTTAAAAGTTTTATTTGCCTTATTCATGAACCTCGGAGTTGGTTTTGAGCTCTCAAATTTAACTTGTGCTACGTATGATATTGACGATACGACTTGACAAACATGCAGCGTTAGTAAGTATGTAGGTGTTTCCATCTGTATTCATATAAGTGTCTTTTCTATTAGTGTGTCAAACAAATACGTGTACAATATGTCATTGACGTTAGTAAATGTGTCAAACATATGTTGGCATTTGTAGTGTCTATTGATGTGTCAGTTTTTGTTAGGGCTTGCCTTATGTGGATGTGTCATACAGTCACTATTAAGTAGGTAACTTCTGTCCCTGTGTCAAACAAATATATTGCGTTGTTTAATATGTCACATAGTCATTAAACTCAATAATAAACGTAGACAAGTCCATTTATGTTTAATAGTGATTTATTTGTGTTTATTTAATTCTTACACAAAGGCTTTCCACTGTTGGTACAATATTCTGAACTACAACATACATGCGGTGGCATAACGGCCGAGGGACGCACCCTGCAAAACAAATTGGGTGCCTTCTGTCTCCGGCTTTGTGCGTGATACTGTGTAGTTACTAAAGTCAAAAATACAGATATAAACGATAAAACAGTTGATTGTAACGTTCGTTACGTTACAAATATTAAATGTGTCAAACAAATTGATGTTTCTGTCTATTGATATGTCTTACAAATATCTAGCGTCATTACGTCTATCGATGTGCCATACAAATATATTGCGTCGATATGGTCAATCGATGTGAAGTTCAGTTAAATTGCGTCGATTTTGTCCATGCTGTGTCAATCAAAAACATAGCGTCGTTTCTGTATATCAATACGTCATACAACTAAATTGCGTCGTTCGTGTCTATCAATGTGTCATACAACTAAATTGCGTCGTTTTGTCTAGCAATGTGCTATATATTGTGTCGTTTCTATCTATCGATGTGCCATACATGTATATTGCAACAACTGTTAACGACTTATCACTGCGTTGTAATTCAGAATACGCTATACTCGTGACTGACAAAATGATTAGAAGTTTTGGAACTCTAGTATATAATTTATGTATCGGGCGAGTCATTTATTTACACTGAACGATTATTGATGTATTGCAAAACATAGCAAAACTTGAATCATTGCAAAAATGAAAGTCACGTGACGCCCTATTCCCAACGATTGCTAAAGTGGTACTTAATATTTGTTCAAGTGATGCGTTTGTAACGATACATCACGAGTTCGACTTCGGTGTTTCCAGTTACTAATGTGTGTTTCAAACAATGATCTGTAAGATGCAAATAAACCGAGTCCGGACACGATACACACACGTATATGATCCGCATTACGAACTAAAACGTGAAAGCGAACTAGCGGAATTATTCACTTATCACACTGCTGTTGTATAAATCCATATAAAATAACATATTATGATTCATGTTAACGACGTGAACGACAATGAAAAAGTATGTTTAAACTCAATTTACAACTACTTATTCATTTGTCACAGGTCAAAGTCGGTTATTTATGAGTAAAACATCATTATATAATATTGCGTTTTACGCGTAAACATGTTGCATCTACTATTGAAGTGTTCAGCATGTACAACGACATTCTCATAAACTCTTGTTCTCATAGTTTATGTGATGCAAGGTTTAACAACGGAAAAGCATGGACTTTGACTCCGCTTATTCATTTAATTGCGTTCATATAAACCGCAGTGACCTAAAAAAACATTAAAGCATTCAAGTATGTCAATAAGCAATTCTACACGTATTTTGAACAATCGCAAAGACTGGAATCTTAATTAAATTTATCGATTCATCTAATAAAAGATATGACAAAAATTAATACGTAATTTATCTTACGTGTACGATTCAAAGACGTTCATAAACATAAAGTATACATGTATGCTCAATTTTTATTCGCGAGCTGTCTATCGATTTAAAACATAAACCGTGCAGTAAGTTGTTTACATATATACGTGTTTGTAATCGTTTAATATTACATCGCTCGTTTTGTTTACACATAGATAACATTATGTATAAAACTAGTTAAGGGAAATAAGTTAACGTCACTTTTACATTTTCAAATATTACACCGCTTCATTTGAACTTTACTTTATCTGAGTTCGAAGAAAACATCGTCATTATAATCAGCAACGACATAAACACCAACCCACCATCATGTTCTTTTATCGGCACCAACAACACCATACTACCATCACCGCCATTATCTCGATTGTCTTCATCATTAATAAATAATAGCCGAAACGCCTTAAGTAGTTAAAATGATTAAGAGTACGTAAAAAATGTCATACCGCTCGAACCGCTCTATAGAAAGAAAAGTAATTTCAAATTTGACATCGCATGCGTTGATAACATGCCAGTTTCGTAATGTAATACAATGTATTATACAATTTATTTTAATAAATGTGTAAATGTAAGCTATATATATATATATATATATATTATTTTTCCTGCGTAAATGCATGAGTAAAAAACTTTTGAAGAACTACACAATCTTCATTTTCACGTGTTATTAACTTATGAACTTATTTTTGGTGGGGCCGCTTATATTACGTTCGCATCGTATCGCTCACAAAAATAGTGTGTTCCTTTGTTCATTCTGTTTTAATTTTTGAAACTCAAATTAACTTAATATTCAAATGATTTTTTCCTTCCAGTTCGACGTAAAGTGGGTTATGTGTTCAACGAATCCGCATCTCTTCTTGTTCGATAATTGCATATTTTGTTGTTTGCATTTTAGCGTATATAGCCGAAGTATTATCGTTTGATATTTATTATACATTTAAAAAATGTGGGTAAAATAAAGGACACGAATGAAAATTTAATTTATTTTGAACAAAATGTAAGTTGTAAATTTAATAATTTATATAATCAGTATTTTTATTTAAAAGCGAAGTAACTAAGTATTATAATCTCAAATACTGATAGTTACGTATGTTTGTTAACGTACCATAGCGCGCAAATTTAAGGCAATAACACAAATACTAAATTTAACGGTTTCATTTTTTAAATATGTTTAATTGATGTTTAATTATTTAATAAGTTAATAATTTGCTTTCTAAAATAAAACTTGCATCTGACGGTAATGGTGGAATCGTTAGACGTAAATTATACTGATGATATTATATTCTGATAAAGAAATACGCCGTTAACTCGACAATATTTTAACTACGAATGCAATTCTTGATAAAATTGTCACTTATAAAAACGGTATTTTCGCGATAAATCTGTGTTGGAAATTGGTTAACAAAACATCCAAATAAGCCGTCCAATGTGTCAACTGATTTTTATCGCGAGTTCGATAAAGTGTCACTTACGTCTTCGCTAATAGCTCGCACTACCCGCAGTTCTCTAGTTACATTTTTGGGAGTCAAACGAAACAACAGGGCCACTTATCAGAACGTACCCCCCATTTGTTATCACAAAGGGATTAATTTATTGCTTTATTACTTTACAACAGCCATGACATGGTCTCAGAAAGGAGGAAAGTGTTTCATGGAAAAGACGCTATGATTAATAGTGCAAGAGATGACGAAATAGTCAGTGTGACAGCCGGCAGCAAGGCTGAAGGATTCGCATCATGTTTTGAAAGCGACTACGACCGATTAAACGTATATATGAACATTGATTGTAAATTTGAAATTTGCAATAACATGTTTTCAAAGGATTCAACAGAGGGGAAGCATGTCATCCAGGACATTACAAACTGAAGTTGTTAACAAGAGGTGTTAAGTTGCCAAAAATCATTGAAGCGTCGCTAGTCACAAACCAACAGGGAGAGACTTACATTTCGAGTGATTTGTTCACGAAGGAACTAGAACGAACCGTTCCTATGGATACAGTTGGAGGATGGAACAAAGGAACTAGGGCGGGGTCTGCCGTCCCCTCAACGCGTGGCATATACCGCAGGGATGACGTGTTTGCATTTCGTTGCGTTGTCCAGAGAGAGGTTCTAGCCGACTGGGCTAAAAGGAGGAGACCCTTTGGTTGGCCATGTGCTGACGTCATAAATGATGTCATAAATCTTGATGCGCAGCTAGTACCTGTTGGTTGTAAGGGTTCCATAAACCGGGGCATGGAATGGCGCATCTGCTTTATTTATGGGGAATTAAAGCTAACTGACACTTTAAACGAGTGTCAGTATAAACTGTACATTCTACTGAAAATGATTAACAAAGAGTTACTTCATCCAATCTGCAGTGGTGAAATGTCGTCTTACATAATGAAGAATGTGACATTCTGGGTTGTGGAGACGCACAGTCAAGAGATATTCCGTTATGAGCATCCAATGCACGTGTTACAAATCGCTCTTAAATTCCTGCAGACTGCACTGGTTGACAATAATCTTCCGTACTACATGATACCCGAGAGGAACCTTTTAGTTGGCCGTACTACTGAAAAAGAAAGGACTGGATTGATCAGCAAAATAGAAGAACTTATCAATGAAGGTGAACGGATAATTTATCGGTTACCGAACTACGCGAGGCTATGGAGACTCTCCCTCTCGACGAACTTGAACAAACGGGAAAGCGTAGGGACAAACTGGAACTTCTGGAGTTGAAGCGTCAGTATATTCTAACGTCGTACTGGGCACCAAGTCTTAAACGAGAAGAGATAGATGAACTGTGTTGGCATGACAAGAGATACCGGGATGCTAGGTATGAAATGTACGACATGGTATGGCCAACATGGAGGGACTATTTAACAGCGGAAAGTCCTATGGAGACGTTGAAAACAGTCATACAAAGCATCGGGGACGCCGGTACCTTCAGGGATAATTATTTGAGATTCGCCCACAGTTATCTCAGTATTGTATGGCCTCATTTGAAATCGGAAGTTACGGTCAAGGAAGATACATCCGAAGAGCTGATTGTTGAAATAATTGCAATATTACGGGTGAAAATAGAAAGAGCGTTGTCGTAGATTATAAATTCGCATTTGGCCCTGTTTCAAATTTTATTAACGTGTTTGACCTGATTTGTAGAACATATGAGAAATTTATATTTCTCGTAAAGGGTTTCTTTGGATAATGGCAAACGACCTGCTGTCGACATAGTTATTTTTACATACGAACTGGCTTATATGCACAATAGTACGAGTGTTTCACTCTTCATATTCATTATTTCAATCATCTCGCATGCAATATTATGCAGTCATTGTTAACATTTGAAATTTCCATTTTAATTAGTTTTGCTTTTGTAATTATGACGCTTTTTTCAAGATGCAATCTATGATCACATATTTTCTGTAGAATCTCAAATTTATAAACATTTTATTTTCTTACTATGTCTTATGCATTTTATGTATAAGAATGATTAGATCATTTCAGAGATCAATTAGTTTCTTGAAAGATATAGGAGTGAATTGGATTGGAAGCGTAATACATATCGTTGTTAACGCTGTTTGACAATTGTCCGCAGGACATGTTCGCAGAACTGCAACCTCTTTCACGGACTTTATTTGTGGTGTTTCGCGCCTTTTAATTTGGTTAACAGAAGTAAAACGTATACACGATTTATACTGACAGCGAAGTACGCTATGTGTTAACGTTTAATGTGTACTTCAGACAACTAAGTCTACCGTTTGTTATCCCTTTACTAAAAGTGTATGTATGTTTTGCCACAATTTACAGAACTCTGTTGTAGAATTAAGGTTAAAAGAATGCCAACGGAGGTCTTGAATAAAAGGGCGAAGTGACTAAATTAATTACATGTATTGTACATGGAATTTAACTGTATTTGCCATAAAGTTTGTCCCATTTTTTATTGTGCTAAATGCTATATACAACGCGAAAATATTGAAGAAATTTCTTAAAGCGTGTAGTGAGATGTAATTATTAATGTTTTCTACCGGTAACCAATGAATTCGTTTTTGAGACCGTAAACATCGTTTATGACAAGCCGTGCAAGCAAGTCAGAGATACAATGCACCTGCACTGGATTAAATGAAATGTATAGATACGGTTTGTGAGTCTATGTTGCTATGCACAAATGCACAAAATACTAGTAATACAAAAAATTGACACTAAAAAATATATACTCTACTTTTTAGAAATACCAAAATCGACCTGCAGTCCACTTTTTCCTAATTTACAAACTTTCTTTTTCATTTTTTATTGTTCTGTTTTATTACTTTGACCAAATTAACCCATTTATGCCTAGTGGACTCTCCCATCCTTTCAAATTTGATCAATTTATTTCCAAAATTAGGGATGTCTAGTATATTTATTTATATATTTAGAATATTTCTTACAGAAATTCCTTTAAGAAAACAGCGCAGACCCTGATGAGACGCCGCATCATGAGGCCTCTCATCTGTGTCTACGCTGTTTGCCAAGGCTTTTTTTCGAGACGCTAGGTATAAATGGGTTAAATTTATTTTGAACTTGCTTATTGATCCATTTTTGCAACGTTTTTATTCATCGCATATTTAAAAATGCTCTGCAAATCGACATAATTATGAGAGCCTTTTAAAACCTTGCCAGGCATCAAATGGTATCCGGGATTATAATACCAATTCATAAACGTGGAAACATATCAGAACCAAATAACTATCGAGGAATTACTTTAATAAGTTGATTTGCGAAATTATTTACAAGCATATTAAATGAACGTCTTAAACAATGGGCAGAAACAAATGACATTCTAACGGATGCACAATTCGGCTTTAAACCAAACTGTAGCACGGTCGATGCAATATTTATTCTTAATGCTCTTATAGAAAAACAGTTTCAGAATAAACATAAACTATATTGTTGCTATATTGACTACCGGAAGGCATATGATGTCATCAATCGTGGTCAATTATGGAGTAAGATGATTAATGTGGGCATCGACGGTAAACTTTGGACCCTTATTCGGTCCATGTACGATGAAGTAAAATTACAGGTTAAACACATGGGTAGCTTATCAGACGTATTTAGTAGTAACATCGTCCTATTTCAGGGGGAGATAACATCGCCCATATTGTTTTCTCTCTGTATTAACGACATCGAATTCGATTTACAAAATGGAATAAACGCCGGAATTACACTAGATCAAATATCGATATACCTATTATTATTCGCTGACGACGCGGCTTTATTTTCTGAAACACCGGAGGGTCTTCAAGAATCATTAAATAATTTAGCAACCTACTGCAATACATGGAATTTAACAGTTAACATTGAAATAACTAAGGTCATGGTATTCCGAAAAGGTGGCACAATTAGTAAAACGTTAAAATGGACATAAAACGGTCAAGAAATAGAAATTGTTAACAATTGTAATTACCTTGGAATTGTCATGTCAATAAAGCGGTGGATCATTTATGTCCGCAACAAATACACTGTATGACAAAGCCTTAAAAGCAATGCATTCTTTGTTCTCTCTAACAAAAGACATGAACGTACATATAAACATCACGTTAAATTTATTTAATGCATATGTATCATCAATTTTAAACTATAACTGTGAGGTTTGGGGATTTACCAAAGCGGAAAACATTGAGCGCGTCCATCGTAAATTTTGTAAAAGAATAATAAATGTAAAGATGTCAACAAACTCATTATCGCTATATGCCGAGGTTGGTCAATTCCCCTTGTATTTAGACAGATATGCCAGAATCGTTAAATATTATTTGAAATTATATACTGTAAACAGGGTAATTGTATTCTAAAACAAATTGTTATATCACAGAGATTAGACAATGAACGCAAACATAACACAAACAATTGGCCATCACAAGTACGGGACATTCTTAATCAAACCGGTTTTAACGATGTATGGCTATTCCCCGAATCTGTGAACTCTAATCAATTTATCCCGTTACTTAAAAACAGACTACGGGACCAGTATATCACTAACTGGAATGTGTCACATTATCTAGTTCAATGATTTTATATAAGGAATTGAAACCAGTTTTCGAAAGATCGGCTTATCTTGATATTGTTGAAAATAAAAAAAACATAGGAACATTATTGCTAAATTACGTTTGTCGTCTCACCAATTATTTATTGAAACGGGTAGACACCAGAATATTGTTAGAGATCAACGTAAATGTGTTTTATGCAACCTTAATGATATCGAAGATGAATATCACTTTGTTCTTAAATGTCCTTACTATGCAGATCTTAGGAAAACATTAATTCCAAAGTATTATAGATTTCGCCCAAATATGTTTAAGTTTATCGAACTACTTAATAGTTCAAAGAAAAATGTGTTAAGAAAACTAGCCATGTTTTGTTTAAAAGCGAGAAAATGTCTTGTATATGTAGGATAAATTATATATTTTTTACAAAGACAATAAGCTTGCAATAATGTTATACGTGTTGCAATTATTAAACTACATTTTCACATTATGTAGTAACCTCATCCATGTGACATTCTCACTAAAACATGTTGTATTTCATTCCTTTTTTAAATTGATATTTCTTCGAAATGATGGATGTTTTGTATTTAATTGAAACGCATGCTGTTATTGCATATTTATGTTTATGACGATGAGCTATATATGCTTAAGTCGAAATAAACTATTCTGTTCTGTTCTTTTCTGTTCTGGTATTATAGAGTAAAGTTCGACGGGAAATCCATGGGCGATATTTGAGGGAAGTATGTCGCTAATCATTGCTTCTGATTTTGATGACAAATATTGCGTCCTGTTTTATTTTTTAAGCAAAGATAACGAAAGGTAAATGTAGATTTAATTTAAAAAAAAAAACTTACAATATTGTTAATCGAATGTTTAAATCAGATAAAATAATCGTATTTTTGGTATTAAAGAAGGATGTACCAAGACATGCCGAGCGAATAATGTTTTATAGCAAAAAAAGTTTTAAGCTTTAAAATTAGACATTTCATTTTCGAACACATTACAATAATTCACTCGGCTATATTAACCGTGTAAAAACCGAGTAGCCTGCAGTGTCTAACTGGTTTGCGTTTTTATATTCCCGGATAAATTGGGCCAAATGATCCAGGTTGGGTTACGATTGACATTGATAGCAGAAATAGCTTTGCGATTAATCAAACGCTATTTATTGCATGATAGCTGCGAAAAAACCTCACTCATAATATATCAATCATAACAACTCAAACTACAACGATGAAATGGTACTTCCAACTACGAATATAATTGCGCCTTACGACCACTTTGGAAGGACTCTTCTTTCTCTTCCATAAAAAAACAACGCTGTGGATAACGTTACCAGGGTTCCAGGAGAACTCCTTTTCCCACTTCTAACTAAGCTGTTAACAGCTCCTGTTAACAATGATATGGGACAGTACGCATACAATAAACGTACATGTAAACACATCTCCGAAAGATGCAATAAGTGCTCATGTTGGTTTATCTCCTCCATCCACAGTGAGACCCCTTAATATGAATGCATACATAAAGTATGAATCATAGTCTTATAGTGTTATATGTATGTTTCAAGAGCTATTTAAAAACACACGTGCAGGTATATTCAAAAATAGCAAAACATGTTAGGTAAGGAAAACAAGCTGGGAATATCGCGCACCTGTCGAATTTGATCCCGTCCGTGCGCATGTGCTCTGATGACATGACATATTTTAAGATTACAATAAAAATGAATTGAGGCGGTTGTCATATGATCATAAGGAGTCGCGTCATGCAATTACGTATTTATGATCTCCGCTCAATGCTCGTAGTTACTGGCTTTTCAATCACTGAAAATGATATCTTAAACTAACTAACATGTTTTCGGCGGCTGATTAGGGGGGGGGGGGGCTGTGTTTCGGTGTTCTACATCAGGCACTTAAAAGAATCAGGGACGCCTCTTGAATCGGGGCGTTCACTGTTCTTGCCAAACTAAACCCTCTCTTGGCGGGAAGCACAGCACAAGGACACACAATCCAGTAAACAAATTAAAACTGTCAATAGAAATAAAAATAGCTTTATCTAAATAATATATTTTTCCACCAATATAGAACTGCGTGATACACCATAAGATAAGTAATGAACAGTTAAAGCAAATTAGTATGAGAGCGGCGCTAGTGTGCGCTGTCCTGTGTGGTACGCGGCCTGGATGTTTAGTAGACAGTGGTAGGAATGTATGCGGTGGCGACTCTTGACAGGAGTCTGTTCGGCTCCGCGATCGATTAATAGATTTATATTAACTAAACCTATTTTGGACTCCCCGAATAGCAAAACATTTACGCATTTAAACCAATAATGCCCTAGCCTAAAACAGGATAATAAGCTACGAATATAATATGCGCAAGGCATTATGTCAATAGATTGCTTAATACATTTTTTAAGTAATACAACTTAATATGTAAGCATGTAATTAGTTCTAGAAAATTAATGTTTGGTATTAATAATGAAATAATTATAGTGTCTCCCATCTTCAGACAATATCAAAGTAACACAATATATGATACCGTAACTCATACACATTACCACAACTCTAAAAAAGTAATGTAAACACCCAGTACAACAATAGACAACCTTTCGGTTCCGGGCAGAAAAAATGTGGATTTGGGATCGCTTGTCTCGTTTGTTTGTGCGGTAAGGGGCTATGGGACTGGGTCGGGTCGCCGTGATGAGCTTATGGGGGCGGATTATACGCGCTGCGAACTGAAACAAGATGACACAGACTTTTACGACTGACTTACACAGACAGTTGGACTACCTCCTACACTTCCGCTCTAGACAAAAACGCAACAATCACATGCAATATATAAACATAACTCATAACAGCTAGCTCACCAAGTTAGCTATCACATTGTTGGCTTCTTAATTTAAACATATAAAAATGGCAAGGCTGTTCTTGTTGAAAATAATATTCCATGGCTCCGTTACCTTTCGGCATATCACGATAACTCATCTGAAGAGTCACATAAGGAAATGACTATCAGTGCACATTAATGTCTGTTTATATGAACCAATTTGAAATGCTTATCAACCGGATTTGATTAATAAACATTTTTTTCCATCCCAAATGTATATGTTTGTTTGTGGTTTAGGAAGTGAAATTAGAAGATGCATGTCAACGCAAGTACAATAACAACAATTATAATGATGTTTTCTTGCACATGCATCTATAAAACATTATGTCTGGTGTTGGCCGCTCATAAAATGTTGAAGTTATCACGTAAAATCATAACTTTTTATAAATATAAGACCGTTTATTTCTTAAAAAATAATTTCGTTCTTCCGCGGACAATATCTTCATTAATGCTCATCTGGAGAGTGTGCTTACGCAATCATATTCAGATAGCCACAACGTCATGACGAAGATCATTGTAGGTATACGATAAATCTGAGTATATTGTAACCTTGCCAACAACAACAACTACATAAATAAGCCCACTCTGGATCAGCAGACGATTTATTCCATAAATCCGAGATTGCCGATGTATCACAATTGAAATAAGCCAGATAACTAGCTTTTTCTTTAACACATGTTTTATTTAGTCACACACTGTAAATGTTGGGCTCTTACGTCAGTATTTTTTTTGGAATACAATTGTATTCTATTTATATAATATTTTATAATATATGATAAAGTCTCGACGATGGACCTGTATGGAATTTAGTTGCAATAATCCAACTCCCAGCTATATTGACCCTCCCGTATCTACTCATAAAAGCTCAGAGCATTCAAGAAGAACTAGTATGGAACGTATCTATTTCGTGTATGAATTATTTCTGACATTGGTCCTGAGGCTGAACATGTATGTTTTCTTAATACAACTTAATACATTAAATTATCATGTCCAGGCCAAGGTTTGGAATGCATATAGTGTGGTCAAGCGTCAAGGTCTTGTTTGGTAAATTTATAATAAAAGTTAGTCCAACTTGTTGGTGCTCTCTTGGTAATATTTGGAGAAATTCCAAAGAATTTATAAATAAGACTAATGGTTCCCACTAAATAACCCAATAAGAAATTGAGCTATTGTATCAAAACAACATTCATAAATGGCTTATATCCACATCTTTTATAAGAATGCATATTGGGTGTACAGGATCAATGCTAAAGTCACTGTTATTAGATATTTAAAGACACTTAGATATATATATTTATATAATATTTTATAATATATGATAAAGTCTCGACGATGGACCTGTATGGAATGTAGTTGCAGTCACACGAATACTCAAAATAAACTAATATTTCCCAAAATATTTCGTAAAATATAGATAAATATAGAATACCAGTAAAACACAAGTTCAACCTTTTAACAATAACATGGTCAATTTTAGTATGTGTAACTTCAGATTTAACAATAGAAGGAATGAGAATTCCATAACATTGATTTATCTGAAATAGGTTAAACTTTAAAAAAAAAGCTTACTTTTGAGTATATTATTGAATGAAATTATTCACTATCGATAGAAAGTGATATAAATATTTCCCCGTCCAAGGCCTGTAGGCTGCATCTGTCAAAACAGACTGGGGCGACTGAATATGGGTATTATACAACTTCATCATTCATTCATTCAACACTTGCAAGCATGTAGTACAACTGAACTAATGTGTGTCTGCTTTTTGTGGAATCAGTGTTTCATTTAAAAAGTAACTCTTAAAAATTGCTTGAGGGTATAGCAAATAAAATCTGTCAATTTTAGTGTTAAAGTGAACTGGTTAAATATTATCCAAAATATTTTTAATTAATAAAATGGTGAATGATTTTTGGATAACAAGTAATTATTTTATTCTCTGCTTTGCTAAAAAAAACTATAAAACAAGATGTGTTTGTGAAATACTATGTCCCCCCCATATATTTGACCTTGAAGGATGACCTTGACCTTTCACTACTCAAAATGTGCAGCTCCATGAGATACACATGCATGCCAAATATTAAGTTGCTATCTTCAATATTGCAAAAGTTATGGCAAATGTTAAAGTTTGACGCAAACAAACCAACAAACAGACAGGGCAAAAACAATATGTCCCCCAGTAATATTAGACTTAGTTTAACTCTTTGCGTGCTGGGAAATTGGTCTAAAATGTATTCTGCTGAATTCCTAAAATTAGCATTTTCTGCGATTTTTTTTTCAAAGAATACTATCAGAATAGCAAACAGTTTGGATCCTGATGAGACGCCAACAACCATATCATGAATTAGATGTTTCCTAGAAGGGAGATTACTCGTGAATGAGTATGCGCTGAGAAGTACAGCGGTTATGGCGCTTGCCTTTTTTACAGTGACCTGTTACACACCAGGTGTAGTAAAGTGCGTGAAAGCACGATGCGACGTGTCGGTATTGGCTGTCGTGGTTGTAATATAAATTGGAATGGATTTGTCTGTTTTTTAAATGTGTGGGTTTATGTTGAATTTTTTATTAACACGGCTTTGTGTGTTTTAATACATGTTTGTTGTTAATTTTACTCGTGAATGAGTATGCGCTGATGGTTCAGCGGGTAAGGCGCTTGCCTAAATAGAAGCCAGAGTGGCTTGTTACACACCAGGTGTGGGAACGTGCGTATAAGCACGGTACGACGTGCCGGCATCGGCTGTCGGGTTAGAAGTATACATCGGAATGTATTAGTTTGTGTTGAACTTTTTATTACTTTACATTTCTGTGTTTACATCTGTTGTTTTTTCAGAGACATGCAGATGATATAAACGCGCTGCCTGAGGTCTTGGTGGGGGGGGGGGGGGGGGGGAGTTTCCTTGCTGCCGGAGTTACTCAAAGAATCAAGAGCTATGAATACATCAGAGGCATACAAAAGGGGGTTTAAAAGGTGGTGCGATCGGGTTTTGAGTAATGATTTAACCAGTGAGGATACTTTGCCCGCCAAGGCGTTTACTGTGGCTTTATATATGAAATCTTTAATTCAAACTGCTCACTCACCAAGTCCTATTGTGAATGCTTTTTATAGTATAAAGTGGTATCATGACTTGTTGGACTTGCAATCACCATCCGATTCTAGTTTAGTTAAAAATGTGTTAGAGGCTTCTAAAAGGAGACTAAGCAAACCTTCGAAAATAAAAGAACCAATTTCTGTACCTGTACTTGAATAAGTTTTTCACTGTTTGTATAAAGAAAATAATGTGTTTAATCAAAGGACAATTTGTACACTGTAACTTTCTTATGCTGCATTTTTAAGAAGTAATGAGTTGTTGAATTTAAAGAGATGTGATATAATTATTTACCCAATGTATATGCAGCGTTTTTGGTTGTTTGCTATATAGGCAAAGGAAGGATATAAGGGAAATATAATTTTCGATGTTTGAAATTTATTGAATGAGTCGAAAAATACTTTCCCTTCAGTATGAATTTGCCTCTAGAGGCGCTCTCTGAGGGGGTAATCACGTGATAGTCAAGATGGCGACGTCCATGCCGAGACAGTTATTTTTCGCCGTTGTATACCCTTTATTACTTCTGTATATTTTTAAATGACGCTCACTTTCCAGCCATATCAGTAAAATGTGATTAGCGTTTATTTCGTATTTAAATTCGCTTTATATCTCGACTTTACTCCCCGCAAATTTTCTGAGTGGAGCCCTAATATGGTCATCCCGCTAAGAAATTTCGCACCGAGTAAAGTCGAGATATAGAGCGAATATTACTATGAAATAAACGCCAGTAACTTTCTTCCTAATATGGCTGGACAGTGAGCGAATTAAGAAAACATATTACAAGTAATAAAGGGTATAAAACGACGAAAAATACCTGCCTCGGCATGGACGTCGCCATCTTGTTTATCACGTGATTACCCTCTCTGGCTCTGGAAGGTTTGTCATTCAGCTTTGGGAACTCGCACGGTATACATGTTATTTTTATAGTAATATGTTAATATTTCATATTATGAAAATTATATATTGAATTGAATTATTGATAAATGTATTGGGCTAAATTAACATAGAATGTCACTGTATGATGACTGTTCGAAAGATTGTAGTATGTGATGTATGTTTGAAGATTTGATGAAGATAATTATAAATGGACAGCCGATTAAGCCGATTCAGCCGGTATGCGGCCGGTATGCGAGTCCCAACGGCTAGTACCAAAAAAACAGAGTTTTTGTTTGTTTGCTATATAGGCAAAGGAGGGATGTAAGGGAACGCTGATTATGTTTAGATTTTGTTTATCCGAAGGGTATTTTTAATCTGCCTTTGTTTCTTATCAGCATTGCAACATTGTTTATGCTTACACATTATTTCAGCAAAACTCGCGAGCGTTAATCTTGACCGACCGGCAAACGGAACAGAAGAGTGGATGTTATAAACTGTATGGAATATTGGCTTTCATAAAACTGCATAGAAGTGTGAGTGTCATAAAACTGGACGGGAAAGTGGATTTTATAAAGTTTATCAGGAGAGTGGGTGTCATAAAACTGAACAGGATAGAGGGTGTCATAAAATTTAACGGGATAGTGGGGTAATAAAACTGAACGGGATAGTGGGTATAATAAAACTGAACGGGATAGGGAGTGCAAAAAAAAATGATCGGTAGAATGGGTGTCATAAAATTGAACGGAATAGTGGGTGTCAAAAAACTGAACGGGAAAGTGTGTGTCAAAAAACTGAACGGGATAGTGTTTTATAAAACTGAACGAGACAGTGTGTGCCATAAAACTAAACGGGAAAGCGGGTGTAATAAAACTGAACCGGAGAATGGGTGTCAAAACACTAAACGGGAGAGTGTGTGTCATAAAACTAAACAGAAGAATGTGTGTCATAAAACTGAACGGGAGAATGGATGTTAAAAACAGGAGAATAGGTGTCAAAAAACGGAGTAGTGGGTGTCATAAAACTGTACGGTAATGTAGGTGTTATAAAACTGAACGGAGTAGTGGGTGCCCTAAAACTAAACAGGAGAGTGGGTGTCATAAAACTGAATGGGAGAGTGAGTGTCATAAAACTGAACGGGAGAGTGAGTGTCATAAAACTGAACGGGAGAGTCGGCGTCATAAAACTGAATGGGACAGTGGGTGTCATACAACTGAACGTCAGAATGGGTGGCGATAAAACTGCACGGGGTTGTGGGTGTCATAAAACTGATCGGGATTGTGAATAAACTAAAAGGGATAGTGGTTATTATTTTGTCAGTGTATTTTATCGAACAAAGCGCAAATACATCAGATACCAACTTTTTGAGAAGAAGTCCATCCGCATGTTCAACTGCACATATGCAAAAACATGGATTGTAGATATTTGACTGTTATGTCTAAACTTATAGCACTGAAGAATGCGAGGTGATAAGCCATGTTATTTCATTTACCTTGTGTTAATCTCTATCTCGATATCGAATTTTTGATGTGAATATTATCATCTTTCAAGTTGCATTGAAACACGGACGTTGAATGTGACATTTGTGTAAGCACATTTCAGACAGAACGCAGATACGCCATTTTCCAACTTTGTCCCATATATGCTCTAATCATATCGAAACAACGACCCTTTATTTATAATTTGACTACTCCAGTTCAACAAATCAGTAAACGCTTTCTGATTAAATGGATTTGTCGCGTGATTAAATGCAAAATTCGCATCAGTGGTTTTACTGATCTATTTCTTCATATTTATATATACAAATAATGGCGGTTTGCATAAAAAACTCGAATTCATCGTAGTTTGTAAGTATATTTTCATAATTTAATAAAACTTGTAGATAGCATATTCATTTGCTTAAATGGTACGATTCTATTGGGTATCTAGTGTTAATTGCTTTTTTATATCTTAAATCGCCAAGTTATCTTTTTGTTTTGCCGAGTAAAACGCGAATTATATTAGTGATAGCTTTTTTTGTTATGTGCTAAGTTTTTCTTGAAGCACTTTATGTTATGTTTAAGTACATTTTTATTGATGTAAGATATAAAGCGTGGATCAGTTTTATGCATGTTTGGATATCAATACGTTCGTACTTATGCATCGTTTATGGATGGTTGTATCGAAAATGCTCAACTGTGGAGCCTGTAACTAACATAAACATGAGAGAATTATATATTTGGCTGTAAACAAAATATGTATTCTTTAGTAATACAACATTTCTCAAATTGCATCACGTACCAATGCAGTCATATCTTAAACTATTTATAGGCATGGTCATACATGTGGCTTACGTCAAACCAGAGTCCTTTGTTTGTATAGGGGCCTGGTCAAACGATTCAAGCAGTAACTAATTTTGAATTGCCACTAAATTACGTTCGATTTAGAGTATTGCGATTGAACTTTGTTTAAAGGCATGGCTAACCGCACGCTTATCCCACACATAGTTCACAATTAACGAACTTATAAATACACATTTACTTCGTTGAATTAAATTTCATTTTTAATAAAGAAAAAAAAGTTAAATTTGTAAAATCAAACCAATGGGATAACACTTGTATACTTACTGGCAAATTTAAACCTTGAAAAGATTTGCCCATAACAGAGATTCGACTATCTTAGTAAATAAACTGTAAAAATACATGTATTGATATCAGTTACGTACCTGTTTTTACCACTTTTATTTAAGCATACAGATTGGATTTTTTCCCTAGACACTAGTTTTAAAACATAAACATTAAGTGATGATTTAAACAATCAAATAACCTTTAGTATTTGCAAGAAACAACCTAACATAAACGAACTTTAAACGTGATTTATAAATAGTAAACACGGTGTTTAATTCATGAAAACCAAACTTGAATGACTTATAACTGGTACTTAGAAATGCATCATCAGTATTGTAAGAGGAAAGACAAATCTATCTTAGTATAGCAGATAGCATAATATTACTATCAATTTATTGCTAATAAGTAATTAAGTATAATTATTTTAAAAATAAAAGGATCTTATTCAAAGAAACGGTTTCTTGACCGTGCATATGCTATGTATGTAAGAAGGTATAATCGCATGATAATTATTCACCTTTGACCCATGTAAAGATTAACGCGTAAAGTGTAAAATTTAAACATTTTGCTCAAAAAGTAATGCGTTGACGTGAAGCATCCTTCTTTTACACGTATATTGCATCTAGATGTCAACAGTTGATCATCAACTATTAAAAATAGCTATGATTCGAACTATGAAAGTTTTATATAATCCAAAAACTGTTAACATTTGTTATTGATAATCTTTTAACACATCTTTATAATGTTATGTTTCTTATTTTTCTAAATAGATCTTTTTCATGCTAATACTTTTTGTGGACACTTTGTATTAAGCCCGTTTACATAATCACTGCCGAACACTTCAAGGGGCATTTTTGACAGATTTTGGCATGTATTGAAGTTTGTCATTAAATGCTTTATATTGATAAGTGTTAACGTTGGGTTTTAAAACATCAAGTTAAACAACAAGAATACAATTAAAGAATTAAAAGAAAAGTAACCCTCAACGTGGCTCGAACCACTGACCCCTGGAGCCATGGAGCAAAAGTATATCGCTCTATCCACTAGACCATCCGCTCTCATACCATGTCCGATGTTTTTTTAAATTTTATATATGCAATCCTTGTAGGATCAAAAATACAACGACAACAATATAATTCTCCAAATTATTCAATCGTTTTGCGCTGCAACGCTTTATAATTTTCAAGTTTTTAAATCGTCAAAAGATGCACATATTGGATATTGTAGAGAATGGTAAATGTTCAGTATTACTGTTTCCTCACAAATATCATGACTTCAAGGAAAATTTGCGAATCAGAAACATTTTTTTTTCAATTTTGTCAATTTACCAATACCAAAGCGTGAAAAGGCCACTGTAATCAGAAATCTTCCGACGTTATAGTATGTTTTAAATCCCTTATCACTTTTTGATCGATTGGAGATTCAGTTGTCATCAATGTATTAGGCAATATATTATCCTTGGTACGAGTAAACCCCAATTAATATCAATGCTATGCGAACTATAACTTCATTTTTGTAAATGCTTTTTCTTTTGCAAAGTGGATTTACACACGTTTTAAATACCATGATGAGATACACAGCTCATAAGGGTCTTTTTACCATTCGTTGTTCGTTGTAACTTGCACATCTGAACTTCCTGCTGATAACATATTTATCTTTAAAGTGATATTATGGGCATCTAGCAGTTTATAGGTGTCTATCGCAACCGTTGTTTATTTTTGGGGTTTTCACTTCATATACACTTATATTTGTTGATGCAGCATCAACATACTAAAACAATATCCCGGAAAGAGAAAAATAATGCATTTGAATATCAACCGTACTTTCGTTTGACAACTGATCATGCATGAACGATTTGAACCTAAATTTAGTTTTAGTGAAGATTCGTTCATACGACAGAGATGATACACTTTTTTACGGATCATTTCGGCGTAGAGGACTGGGTGGGTCACGTAAGATTAAACGAAGGGATTGGGTACGGGCTGTTATGTATTAGGTTTGGCATATCTGAGCGACGTTTATGTGCTTCTAATCCAAAACCGCAGGAGTTTAACCATGTCTTCTTTTGTTGAGAATAATTCCGGTTTAAGTCGACTTTTGGTTTAAATCATTAACCGACTGAGCGTCACAATAAAATTAGGAACAGTGTTCAAAATATCGGAAATAGTTAGAAACAGCTCCGATCTCATAAAGTGGCCGTTTGACTTGTTGATGTCACTAAATGTTGTAGATGTTAGCTCCGGGGTTATACACGCCTTAAAAATTATAAATACAAACTTGCGATGACAGTGCGAGGCTTTGTATTTTTCATAATTTCTCTATTAAGACTCAGTCAAGTGTCATGAAATGAAGCGAAATGCCCTGTTATTGTAAAGTTTAGACATGAGTTAATCACACTGTTAAATAACTTAGTATTTATAAAAACACAAAAGGCAACCGCGAACCTTTGTTTATTTAAATATATTTGCAAATTGTAGAATACGTTTATTATATGTAAATAAAACGTAATGTTTTCAATGTTGCTTATTAAGATGTCGAACGTAAGGCGGAAAGTGCTTTGCTTCAAAATAAACTGCCCATAAAGAGTCTTTGCTCAGACACATATAGTGTTATTGTTGTTTGTTCTGAAGAAGTTCATAATTGCTATGCGGGGATTACAGTTTTATTAAGATGTGTGTTGAATACAATATAGTAGTTATTGTAACAGACTATTCGACCACTGTCTGATTGTTTTGTTCCCACTGTTACATATTTGTTCCGAAATAATTTGTTGAATTTAGAGCGTGCCCACATATTCAACATATAGCATGTAATTGTATGATAAAAAGAAGATTGCAGGTTTTGAACCTAATAACAAATTGATCATGCATACATTTTGGAAATGGTATTTATCTGTTGTGTGTGGACATGGCGGATACTATCCGACTTAAGCGGTTAAAACGGCCACCGGAAAAACTTTGCGAAACCGAAATTTCGCAAACTTAAGTACCCTTTTTCTTAAAGATTTGCTACTTTGAGACATAGTATGCGATAAAAGTCTTATCGTTGATTAATAATTGGTTATTTTCACTCAAAAAACGCGTTTTCTTCACTATGAAATGTATTAGCAAAGTTGGGGTTCCCATGGGATTTTTGCATTTTCCCATGGGATTTTCGATTTTCCCATGGGATTTTTTCTCCCATGGGATTTTTTTTCTCCCATAATTTGCAAATGGGAGAAAAATCCCATGGGATTTTGAACATTTTAAAAAACGTGTTTTATTTGCGTTTGCAAGTATTTTAACGTTATTTAAGGACTGTATATTGGTTTCATGCCAATTATATATATAAATATATAGTAATAAAAAAATCCCATTTTAAAATGGGAGAAAAAAATCCCATGGGATTTTTTTCTTATTTTGAGAGATTTTTTCATGAAACTTTCAGAAACAGCATATTTTATGAAATGATGAACAACTACGATATTTTAATGCGTTTAGTCGTGTTTAAAAAAAAAAATCCCATGGGATTTTTAAATCCCATGGGATTTTTAAACCCATAGGATTTTTTTTCCCATGGGATTTTTTTTCCAATGGGATTTTTCAGTTTCGTAAGCCGAATAAGTTTTTTAATGCGAAAAACAACAATAAAGGAAATAATAATTATAATTTTGAATAATAAATTGAATAATATAAATAACATGAATATTTTTAAAATGAGTTACATTTAAAGGTTTATGCTAGTAGAACTTATCATTTCTTGTTCGAGCAGATGGTTGAGTCCAATTGGTGAGTATGCCAGCTTAGAACCAGTATAAATGCATCGCAGACAGACAACGCTGTCATACTGTACACACCGCTGAGTAACAATATTTATTGCATTTCATTTTGCAACAGAAAATGAACTCCGTAGTATAATTGATCTTATATATGCCCTCTGCTTTTGAAAGCGTGCAACACATTAACATAACAATAAGTCCATGCCAAAAACTATGTGCAAATTCCATTCAAAGCTATATACACATTACAAAGGTCAGATGCCCCGCGTCATGCGAAAATGGGTCTTATGTCATATGCGGCCAAAGTTGGTCCATCCTAGCTTGTCCAACCGCGCAGTCTGGTCAGGTTCTACGCTGACTGATATATAAAGTCAAGCCATGATTCGTGGTCTCATATCCAAACTCGGTAGCTCCTGTGCGAAACTTTCACCGGAAACGATGGCACCGAGACGGGCGCTCGAACTTTGCGGATGCGCGTTATATGTTATATATAATAGCGCGATATGTTTTTCTTGCCTCAAATTAGTAAGCCCAATCAGCGTTTTATTGTGTTCTTTGCTTCTACTATTAACAAGAACTTCAACCGATACGAACATGAATTTTATTTTAATATGTTTATTTAATGCTCGGAAAACTCATTGTATATTTAGACTACTACTTATAAAACAAAGTCGGGTTTTCAACATCTGTTTTCGGCATATAAATTGTTATTCCAAACCAGATTTTACGCACTTTACTGTACAAAATACCGTTAGGGCCACCGTGGTTACTCATTAAAATCCAGAGGGCGAGAATGCGAGAACGCGAAAGTACGATGACGACAGTGCGACAATACGATGGCGACAATGCGTTCGTACGATTGCGAAAACGCGCTAGTACGATTACGACAATGCGACAGTGCGACAATACAATGGCGGCAGTGCGATAGTACGGGGGCGACAATGCGATAGTCATATCGTACTGTCGCCGTGGTATCATCGCAATGTCGCCATCGTTCTATCGCATTGTCGCCATCGTATTGTCGCACTGTCGCCATCGCATTTTCGAATTGCCGCCATCATACTATCGCGTTATCGCATTGGCACCATCGTACTTTCGCACTGTCGGCTATCTCCATCGTATTGTCGCACTGTCGTCATCGTATTTTCGCACTGTCGTCATCGTATTATCGCACTATCGAACTGTAGAATTGTCGCCATCGTACTATCTCACTGTCGCCATCGTATTGTCGCACTGTCGTCATCGCACTGTCTGATTGCCGTCATCGTATTATCGCGTTCTCGCATTGTCGCCATCGTACTATCGCATTGTCGCCATCGTATTGTCACCCTGTCACCATCGTATTGTCACATTGTCGCCATCGTACTATCGCGTTCTCGCCCTCTGGATTTTAATGTGTAACCAAGATGGCACTAACGGTATTCCGTAATACTGCTAAAGCATAGTATGATTAGGTCACTCCCAATGCTCAAATTTCTATGTCTATTTTAGTAACAACACATGTCTATGGAAGGATATTTAGGTAAAAGTTACATCATTCGTGGTGAATATTTACATTATGACTGATGCTTATTCTAATTTGCTTTATGACAATTCCAACATGCTTGTTGTCTATTCGTTTATACTTGATGATTGCTGCAACATTACATCATTCATGATGAATATTTACATTATGCGTGATGTTTATTCTAACATGCTTCATGACAGTTCCAACATGCTTGTTCTCTATCGGTTATACTTGATGATTGTTTCAACATGCTTGGTGACTATCCAATGTTTGTGTGTTCATTATTCCTGAAACCAGTCATAATCGGTTTTGCCACTAAGCGTCATTAACAACGGCAGTTAGCAACAGGCAGTAAGCAGAATGCAAGTTACTAAATTATGACAACAGGTGGCGCGCGTTTATTTTCCGTATGTTGAATAAATTACTTTTCGGAAAAAAAAGCGAAAACATCCGAATCATTTTTACTAGTAAACTGAATAAGCTGAATTAGTTCCCTTCGTTATATAATCTCCATTAAACTAAATACGTTCATTATTGCCATGAAGACCAGTAGGTTTACACAATGAATTGACTGCCGTGAATGTTTTTGATATTTGTAAGATGCAATTGGCACTCAAGAAATTATACATGTATTTTATTCAGGACATAACGGGGCTGATGTGTTGGAATTGTGGCCCTTCCCTAGTCCAAATAATTACAGTAGACGTAATCTACCGATGTGCATTGCATATCGACCTCATATTTATAAAGTAGCCCAAACCCCCATTGCCACAGACCTGTGCGTGAAACTTTCAGATTTCTCTAGTCTGTTTACCATGCTATAATTACCATTTCTATAAACACATATTTATCATTTTATGACTATATAATGTCTGTGGTATAAAGAGAAACCTGAAAGTTACAAGTACTCGTGTCTAGTACTGTACAACTATTGTTCTCCTCGTTGAGAAAACAACTACTTCATCTACATGTATTAAAATATCATAAAACATAATTTTCAATCAAGTTGGAAAAAATCAATAAATAAATGTCATATTAACAGGTTTGTCATGAACGTTGATGTCGCTCTTGGTTACCAGAAAAATTCCCACGCACGGATTTCAACCGTCATTGTTTACAATCAATTAAGTGCATAAGTACTTGAATTTGTATAGTGTTTTTTAAAAGTGTCCAGCTACAGGTGGTTAGCGTGTGGCTATAATACTAATTAGTGAAAACATATTTTGGAATGATAAGTAATCATATTATAACCAAAAATCAACTTTTCTTAAAAAAAATAAGTTAAATATATATTCAACAAGGTATCCAACTCGAAATCATCCGAAAACGGGATGCATCGTTTTAAACAGCCATTACTTCATCAATTTTGCAGCGATTTTCACGATCTTGGTCTTATTCAACGCAGAAATAAATTTCCTTTCTGGAAATGTATATGTCTTGCAATATTTTTACAAATACTGGGTCAACTTTTAAGAAATAACACGATACACAACTCGCGTGACCCAGCTGTGATCGATCAGAAAGTATTCATGACTGAAATCTTCACGGGGAAAAGGGCGTTTTCCCTGCTAAGTTCACGAACCTCGATACCATAATTCAATAAAACGTATGAAAAAAACATTCTTACCGTGCTTGTCGTAGCATTATGCATAAAAACTAACTGTCCAGCGCATTTTCAAACCTTTGTTTACATACATTTCAACCAACTGACATTTTAAACACAAGAGTGATTTCATTGCTCCAATGCGGAGTTGTGTCTTTACAATTGGAGATTTCATTCATAAATACGGTCTGATCGATCACAACTGGGTCAAGCGAATTATATATAGCTTTATTTCTTAAAATTTGACCCAGCATGTGTAGAAATATAACAATATATATACATTTCCTAAAAGGAAATTCATTTCTGCGTTGAATAAGACCGGGTCATGAAAATCGCTGCAAAATTAATTTAGTAATGGCTGCTCAAAACAATGCACCCAGTTTTCGGATGATTTCGAGTTGGATACCTTGTTATATATAAAACGATAGTGATTTTTTTTATAGAAAATTTGATTATTCGTTTTAATATGATTATTTATCATTCAAAAAGATGTTTTCACTAATTATTATCATAGCCACACGCTAACCACCTGTGTGTCCAGCACGTGTGCCGGGAGAACAGGGCTTATTGTATTTTTTGTTAAACTCTATAATATTTATATCCAATCTGTATGAAAAAATGTCGGTGAAAATTATTCCGGTGTTAATTTTTGAAAATATTGAGGCATTCGTTAATTATGGATCTAAAACGGAACATTAATCCGCAAAAAAACACCGGGCATATTGCATATTAGATCGGACACATGAAATTATTTCGAAAGAAAGCAATAAGAGTTTCAATTCTACATGAGTAAGTCTCGCTGTGCACGATTACGCTCTTACTGCTCGTATATATTTGACTCTTGGCAAATACCTAGTGTTTTATTTTGCTTAATCTAAATTGTGTCATGCATCTTTATGTACTTAAAGCAGCATGGCCAACAGCTCTTTCATATGTGAAAGAGATTGACACGAAATACCTACCCATCTATAATAAAGTTTATATGTACACTTCAATATTATAGTTTTATAGCATTTTATGTGGTGCAATATAAAAGTACTCTAGTAAATTTGAAATTATGTAATCGATTTTCTCTCAACATACATGCAAAGTTCCAGATAACTTTTTCAGCAAAATCTTGGTTTACACTCTATAATAATCCAGCCTTAAAGTCTATTATTAATTCTTTTTTATCAGGTAAATATAATTTTTGGCACATCCGCATTAAGGTTTATAGTCTAAGAAGAGCTCATGACAATTGCCGGTTACAGCAGACTTTTTGCGATAAAAGGACCAGATAATGGAAAACGTTCGGCTTTCCGACTGTTGTAAAGATGGTCTGTTATTCATAATAACGTTAAAGTGCTGTTGATTTCATAATAGTAATGAGGGCCTAGACGAGTGGGAACTCATTGATATAATGTTTACATTATATGCATTGATATTGAGTTTTACGCATGATCACACATTTTGAATTCTTATTTTATTTTTCCAATGTGTAACCGTACGCACAGAATTTAAGTCTACTTTTTTACTAAATTTAATTCAATTTTTTACGACTTTAAGCGTCTTATCTGGAGCTCTGCATACATGCATTAGTAGCATATATTGAACTATATCCATATACTTTCTTTGGTTATTGAAGGTAAATTACTGTACAAAAATTATGGTTAGTCATTAACCAAAAAAAGTTAAGTCTACAAACACGCGGTTAATTTCGGTTCAGTGGCAAATATCTTACAAAGGTGCGCAACTTCTCCTATAACATAAAATTTCCGTTATACGCCGTAAATTTACGTAGTCCTCCGCAGCATTTCGGAATGACTGTCAATTGACATCATTGTATCATGCATGATAGTATGTTACTTTGTGCTTGGGTGAAACTCACATCTTACCATCGCGTTAATTTATTAAACGCATTAATATTTGATTACATTATGCACTGCGCCTATTACACAAGTCTCTCTGCACAAACCAACATACACATATGCAGCATGCAATTAACGAACAAGAATGTTGCATCTGTACACATGCATGATACCATTAAGCAGAATGTAAATAGACATTGGACATCAGGCAAGATGTAAGTGTCATCAAGCATGAAAAGGTGTCTACATACTTATTGAAAGTACCATCAAGAATCATAACACAGTCACAAAGAAGGATGTAATTTTTACCTAAATACCCTTCCATATTTGCCGGCACTGTGTGTTTGCTTAATTTCACTGAAGAACGTCTACTGGTAAATCTTACAAAAAAGTGATAAATAAGACTGAGTAGCAATTTTTTCGGCGTTGCTGTTTAACGTCAAATTTGGCCTTTCAACGAACTTCTTAAAAGCCCATTGAATTTTAATGAAGAAGTTTCCCGCTTGTAGGTCCGAATGAATTAAATCAAATTTTGCAATTGGCAATTTGATAGAAATCCCCATAAAACATTGCACATAGCTTTCTGAAATAAACAGGCCACATTGAACGCATTCACGATATCCAACAGCTCTCTTTGCAAAGACCTATCTAGTGTTTCTTGGCCGTGTAAGATCTATAATTAGAACATCGTCACCTAAACATCTACTTATAGAAGAGCATATTTTGGGGGAACAAATTCAATAAGAGTATAAAACGTCCACGATCAATAATGTGTAGTTTGTTAAAGATATCACGGCAGTAAAAACATAGCACTTTAAAGAGACCACAATCTGGTACATTTGGTCAATTGTTGCGTCCGTGGCGGACAATACATTTTTAAAAAGAAAGCGTACAAAAAAGCAAGCACAAAGTTCTTCGTAAGCTTGTTTTAATCTTAAAAACACATAATCGACAGTCATTCCAGTCAAATACAATACTAACAGTCAGCACTCTAGAGATCAAAATTGCGGATATAAATATTAATTCAGGGATATCAAGTGTATCAAGTTCGAATTCCGGAAAAAATAGCCGGTAGTCTGGGGCATTAGGTCCCTTACAGGGATAAAAGGTAAATCACCGCCCGAGCCGTAGCTAATTGATTTATTGTAGTCTTTCTAGTTGCAATTTCTGGTGAGTACAATGCGGAATATTACGGATATTTGCAACATGTCGAAGATTTTCGGAAAGTAGCGAAGAGGTTTTCGTCAGTTAATATTCATGTCCGTGCCGGCCGCTAACTTATCAGAATCAATAAAAAAGAACCAGGAAAAATCGGTACCGATCGCAAATTTCCGGAATTCCGATAAAGCTTCAACATTATTTGTTCTCAAATGATCGCGTACTCGAACGAATCTGTCCCTACGCCTCCAACTCCCTTTAAATCTCATCGGACGTACATTGATCTCAAAATCTTTCCTGAAAACGTCATATTTCCTGAATAGTTTGGCCTATTGACGTCCCTGTAATTATAACAATGGTCTTTTGGTTAAACAACGCTAAGTTGTTGCAATATAATAACCGTTTAAAATAGTTACCGGTTTTCATTTTAATGAAATGATTAAGTCATATTCGAGATTTCAGCGATTGCCAATATTTTGCTTTTGTTTCTCATAAGCATATGGTGCTTGGTCACCCGATACGACTCGAGTTAGTCTGTTCAACAGGCCTTAGGTTAACGGAGTTAGCCTGTACGGACAGGCAATGGTATTACCATCATACCATTTGGTATGGGGTTAGCCTGTAGATAACCTGGATAAAAGATCTATAAATAAATAGTTTATTTATAGATTACGAAGGAAAAGGTAGTAGGTCACGGTATCTCGATCTCTCGATTATTTATTGAAAATAATGAAGAAAAACGCCCTTTTAGGTCTTGAACTTAATAAATATGTGAAATATGGAATGCAAATATTTATTTTATTCAAGGAATTTAGAACATTTTAAGATTGAATATAATAAATGCTAAAGTGAATCTATCTTGTTACCGCGTGGTTTATTTGTAATACCTTTGAAATGAACAATAGATTCATAATATTGAAAAACACTATGCATTTGTTGATACATGTAGTTAAATTATATTTAAGTATGCAATAGCAAAAATAATAACAAACAAAAAGTATGAACGTAATTTTATGTAATTATTTTTTAATTATTTACCCATCTATTTATCTAATTATTAATCAATTCATTCATTTATCCTTCCATCCGTCTGTCAGTTCGTCCATCCGTTTGTTTGTTCGTTTGTGCTTTCGTGCGTTTGTTTATCGTTTGTTGGTTGGTTGGTTCGTTCGTTCTTTGGTTCGTTCCTCGGATCGTTCGTTTGTCTGTTCTTTTGTTATTTCCTTCTTTTTTGATTTTGGTCTTTGGTTAATTCTTATTTTCGTTTGTTCGTTCGTTCGTTCGTTCGATCATTCATTCGTTCGTTCGTTCATGCATTTATTCATTCATTTATGTATTTATGTTTTAAACATTTTTTTTTATTTAATTATTTATTCGTTTATTCATTCATTAATCTTTCCATTCCTTCGTCCGTCCGTTTTTTTCCCGTTACTTTGTGCGTTCGTGCGTTTGTTCATTGGTTCGTTCGTTTGTTCATGAGTTCGTTCGTTTGTTCTTCCATCCATCCATCCATCCATCCATCCATCCATCCATCCATCCATCCATCCATCCATCCTCCTCCCTCCCTCCCTCCCCTCCCTCCCTCCCCTCCCTCCCTCCCTCCCTCCCTCCCTCCCTCCCTCCTCCCTCCTCCCTCCCTCCCTCCCTCCCTCCCTCCCTCCCTCCCTCCTCCCTCCCTCCCTCCCTCCCTCCTCCCTCCCTCCCTCCTCCCTCCCTCCCTCCCTCCCTCCCTCCCTCCCTCCCTCCCTCCCTCCCTCCCTCCCTCCCTCCCTCCCTCCCTCCCTCCCTCCCTCCCTCCCTCCCTCCCTCCCTCCCTCCCTCCCTCCCTCCCTCCCTCCCTCCCTCCCTTCCTCCCTTCCTCCCTCCCTTCCTCCCTTCCTCTCTCCCTCCCTCCCTCTGTCCCTCCCTCCGTCCCTCCCTCCGTCCCTCCCTCCGTCCCTCCCTCCGTCCCTCCCTCCGTCCCTCCCTCCGTCCTCCCTCCGTCCTCCCTCCGTCCCTCCCTCCGTCCCTCCCTCCGTCCCTCCCTCCGTCCCTCCTCCGTCCCTCCTCCTTCCCTCCCTCCGTCCCTCCATCCCGTTCCTCCCTCCGTTCCTCCCTCCGTCCCCTCCTCCGTTCCTCCCTCCGTCCTCCCTCCGTCCCTCCCTCCGTCCCTCCCTCCGTCCCTCCTCCGTTCCTCCCTCCGTTCCTCCCTCCGTTCCTCCCTCCGTTCTCCCTCTCCTCCCTCCTTCCTTCCTCCGTCCGTTCCTCCCTTCCGTCCCTCCCTCCGTCCCTCCCTCCGTCCCTCCCTCCGTCCCTCCCTCCGTCCCTCCCTCCGTCCTCCCTCCGTTCCTCCCTCCGTTCCTCCCTCCGTTCCTCCCTCCGTTCCCTCCCTCCGTTCCTCCCTCCGTTCTCCCTCCGTTCCTCCCTCCGTTCCTCCCCCCGTTCCTCCCCCGTTCCTCCCTCCGTTTCTTCTTCCTCCGTTCCTCCTCCGTTCCTCCCTCCGTTCCTCCCTCCGTTCCTCCCTCCGTTCCTCCCTCCGTTCCTCCCTCCGTTCCTCCCTCCGTTCCTCCCTCCGTTCCTCCTCCCTCCGTCCCTCCCTCCGTCCCTCCTCCGTTCCTCCCTCCGTTCCTCCCTCCGTCCCTCCCTCCGTCCCTCCCTCCGTCCCTCCCTCCCACTCACACCCACCATCCCTCCATTCCTTCCTTCCTCCCTCCCTCCCTCCCTCCCTCCCTCCCTCCCTCCCTCCCTCCCTCCGTCCCTCCCTCCCATCCAGCCAGCCAGCCAGCCAGCCATGCCAGCCATTTATTCATCTATTAATTTTTTGATGTATTTAATAATTTATTTACTTATTTTGTGTTCAACCTTTTAGCTCTTTTTTTGTTAATTAAATGTATTAATTTTCTTTTTAAATATATTGTTGTAACAAACATACAAAATAAAATAAAATTATAAAAAAACGTTCTAAATTGAAATAGTGTAAATTACTAAAATTAAATAGAAATAACATCGGTGAAGTACCATGGGTGCTTTTCACAGTATAATACAAGTTTAAACTCTCACAGACGAGAAAACGTTCAAGGCACGTTATTAAATAACTTATTAAATTATGCGCCAAGTTTGTTTCTATCACAGCACATACTACATTTGAAATAAACATTCGCTTGCAAGACATCTAATTGGACAGAGATGCAATTATATTCCTTTATAAAATACAATTTTTAGCCTCAACTTATCTGTTGACTTTTAAGTAAGATATCATCTGCCTCCATAGGATGCTTATTAGTTGTTTTATAATTTACTTAATTGTATGTGTCGTCCTCAGTTGTCTACAGGTGTCTAGATAATCACTTCTTTGATGTCATCTATACTCTTCAATTAACAAGTCAACGGCGCTATTTTCAGACGATTTTTTATTTCAAAATTGGATTCCATATTATTTTGGCCATGCTTTCTAAAAACAAACATGTTTCAACAATAAAACAGCGGAAGTCTACACTGTGTATTAGCAACCTGCTGTGGTGATCCCTTTCTTATCTATTTGAGCGTAAAGTTATCTGATATAGATCAGACATCGGCCGGCTATTAGTCTGACTTAAATTGGTTGTGATCCCTAAATCTTATCCATTTGAGCGTCAAGTTCATTCATATAGATCAGACATCGACCGGCTCCGTTATATATTAGTCTGACTTAAATTTTCTGTCGTAAAGTACAGGTTAGATTGTCCAATAAAGAAACGCAAGTAGTCATACATTTGTGATTAGAATGTGTGGAAACACAACTGCGTCTAAATGAAATATTTAAATACCATATAGTTCAATTTTTGAGAACAGACGTATGCTACATAAATAATATGCCATATAGAGAATATATGGTTGGTGACTTTTGATATCATGTGATATAAGACGAGTCTGATATGGCGTAGGAAAAGGCGAGGCTTGCCGAGCCTTTTCACACGCCATATCGGACGAGTCTTATATCACATGATATCAAAAGTCACCAACCATATATTCTATTTATTATGCCACATTTTAAAGTAAATAAGAAAATATTCACAAAACAAACAAAAACAAACAACCGCTAAATTCATTGAAAAATATGCAAATTAGTAGCAACCTGATTACATCCGCTAGCGTCTATGCATATATATTTACACATAAAAAATAGTTCGAAAGTAAGCAACAATCAATCAAAATTAAACGCACATAATACAAAAACTGAAGCGAGAAATCGAAACTTAAAAGAACAATTTCTGCACTAAAAACACAATACCAATATTTTTTACAATAACACATTCGACATGTACTTCCAAGAGTACACACCAACCGCTATTTTCAATGCGAATGTGTAGAGTGAAAATTTCAAACAATAAATACAATAATCAAATGGAACGGGATTTTAACGTAGTGCGCAATTTGGAAGTGATAAGAGTGATTTATTTTTCAACTTGTCCATCTCCGTAATATACGTTTAGTTGTGAGATGTTCACAGTTTTCCCCAAAAAACAGGCCTTCACGTGCGAAGTCAAAGTGGGTGGGGAACGTGTATTTCGAGTCGCTGGAACTTCATAATGAAGCTGCTTTTGTGCAATATTCAGCGACGTTACCAGCTGTGTGTTAGACGAAACGAAAATGCTTTGGTTTTGCATCGTGTTTTGAGACTGTCAGGGTGACATGATGGATTAATTGCTGTTTGAGTGACAATAAATGAACATGTTTGTGTTTGGAGATTGCTGAGGACAGTGAGGTTAATATCTTCACAATTGGGAAATGCCAACATAAGTTGTACTGCCAGTTTGACCACTGATCTGCATAATATCAGTGGGAGAGCATGCTGAATCCCGCAGCTTCTGCACCATATGTTTCCTGGCCGAGTGGTTGGTAAGTTTCATTGTTATGTATGCATGCTTAAACACACATGTTTCATTATTTGTGCCATTTTTTAACACCCATTCTCATGCTGATGAACCAATGATCAGTGCCAGTTGTTCTACTGTCGCGAACTGTTTATTCAAAATTGTGGAAAAATGAGTTGCGCACTGTTCAAAATTGTGAAAAAATGACACGCACTGTACCAAAATTTGAAAAAATGAGTTGCGCACTGTTCAAAATTGTGGGAAACATGAGTTGCCCACTGTTCATTATGATTTCAAAATTGTGGAAAAATGAGTCGCACACTTTTCATAAATAAAATTTTGAAAAAATGAGTCACGCGCTGTACAAAATTTGTAAAATGAGTTGCTCACTGTTCAAATTTTTGCAAAAAAATAAGGCATGCACTGTTCATTCAAAATTGTGGAAAAATGAGTTGCGCACTTTCAAAATTGTGAAAAAATCATGTCACGCGCTGTACAAAATTTGGAACAATCATTTGCGCACTGTTCAAAAATGGGGGACAATTTTGTGGGGCACTGTTCATTCAAAATTACAAAAAAATAAGTCACAAACTCTTTAAATTGTGAAAACACATGAGTTGCGCATTGTTCAATATTTGTAAAAATGAGTCGCGCACTGTTCAAAATTTGGAAAAAACGGAGTCGCGCACTGTTTATTCAACATGGTGGAAAAATGAGTGGCGCACTATTCACAATTTAAAAAAAATGAGTTGCACACTGTTCAAAATTGTGAACAAATTCAGTCACGCACTGTTCATAAAAAAATTCACTGTTGAAAACTGTGAACAAATGAGTTGCGCGCTGTGCAACTTTTTTGAAAACATGTTACGAAAACTGTTCAAAATTGTGTCGCACACAGATCAACATTGTGAAAAAATGAGTTGCAATTTTTTTTTTAATTGTGAAAATTTGAGTCCCGAACTTTTTTAAATTGTGAAAATTTGAGTCGCAAATTTCTCAAATTAGGAAAACAAACACCTTTTCCCTTAATAAGCAAAAAAAGCCCCGAGTCCATAATAAAATATTTTAAGTTAAAAGAAATTGTTAATTATTTTTATATCATTTTGTATTAATAATATTGTGTCTATTAAAGTTGTAATTTGTTCAAGTTGTGCCATAAAAATGTTATTAAAACACTCTATTTTGAAATGTTATCTCCTGTTGGATTTGTTTTATTTTATTATAATATGAAATGTTTTTCTTTTAATGGCAGAAAGTTTCGACCACACATTCCATGGGTGATGATATCTACCAAAATTCTTGGCGGCACAGTTCTACCCTCGTCAGTTGCACTTGTCCGAGTCTTTCTCTGCCTCTCAACCAACTCGAGATATTCCCCCCCCCCCAACTGCATCCCGGCACAGCTTCACATCAACCCATCTAATTAATTTGTCCGAAAGGTAATACTTTTTTGTCGACAAATTTATTTTTGAGAGTATTTATGTTATTGTTTTATCTGAACATGTTATAAATCTATATGTCACTATATTTATAAAGTTTCAATTTTAATACAAATTATATATCTGGATTTTTATTTTTAACCCTTTGCATGCTGGGAAATTTGTCGTCTGCTAAAATGTCGTCTGCTGAATTTGTAAAATAAGCATTTTCTTCATTTTTTTCAAAGATTACTATCAGAATAGCAAACAGTTTGGATCCAGATGAGACGCCACGTTTTGTGGCGTCTCATCTGGATCCAAACTGTTTGCAAAGGCCTTCAAAATTCGGTTTCAGCACTGAAAGGGTTAAAGCAGTTATGCAAAGAATGTTTGATGATGTTTTTTTTTCTAAAGGAATCTTTATTTTATTTTCAGGTTTACCACACAAATTTCCTGTTTGGTTGTGGAGATATAATCATTTTTTTGTGAAAGTTTGATTTCAGACACTTAAAAATTGAAATTGTAATGTATTATTAGGCATGGCAGGCATTAGCAAAGCATCTCAATCAAGTATTAATTATTTTACTTTGTCAATGTTAATTCATTGTGTATGCTATTCACCTGTTTGCCTTGCTTTTTATAAGATTAGAATGACACAAAAAAGGAAAGCATTTGTAAAGAATTAGTTAATTTTTTTATATAATCTTAGACGAGATGTTTAGTGAATATTTGTCATAAATTCTTCTTTAACGGATCAAATCTGTCATATTTTATTTAAAACGTGTTAAGTATATTTCTGTTACGTTTTAAATGTTTATGATTACTGTTTTAAATTGTGTTCATCTGCAGCAAATGAATGGTAGCGGTGCACATTTGTATTTGTTTAATTTTTTTCCATTGATTAATGCTCATTTAATTTATATTTCCCTGTAGATATATACTTAATAAAGTGTTAGTTTTGTTTAAAAAAAACAAACTTATTGTTTATTAATGTTCTAACTTCTGAATAAAATATGAATCGCTGTTTGTTTACATTTAAATCAAAGAAGCGACATACCACGCCTACAAAAAAGTAGTTCTCAGAATGGGCGGGGCTAAAACATGGAACGCTAAAAAAATCATTGAGTAAACCAAATATGGGCGGAGTTTTAAACGGATATTGATGGGCGGAGCTTAAAACTGTTATCGGATGGGTATCCGATAACACTTTAAAATATCATGTCAGCGTCTCCAACGTAAATGCGCTGTCGTGGCATAATAAATAACTGATATTAGGATGCATATAACAGTGCTTAATGTAGTTCAAGTTATATATACGCACACAAGTGTTTAGTTTGATTACACTTTTGCATTCATTTACTTGATACTTCCAATATGGTTTTCTTTCCCGGCAAATACTATAATTAAGTGTATAAAAGTGCACGGGAAATATGATATGCCCTTTTTAATGATTTATAAATTATATCAGCAGGACTTCAAACTGTAATACGTAAATATACAGTACATAAAACATTTGATGTGTTTGATATGCGACTTAAAACTTAAAAAATCAGTAATTTAAATATAACGTTTTATTTCAACCTTAATTTTCACGATCGGGATATGTACCGAGCATCGTTAACAAAAAGATACTTCTTGCTACCATTATCGTAGTTTCATAAAAAAACACATGTTAAAGAGTCAATTGCTTTAGTAAATTAACAACTATAGTTTTTATGTAATTTCGTATTAAATCTTCAAACTAAAGACAGTAACACTTCAGATAATCAATATACTTTTAATATAAATTGAAACAAAGAAAGAGTCAAATAAAATAACCTGTGGCATTTGTTTTCGCAGTCTCGTATTGTTAAGCAATAGAAATTACAGTTATCACCATTATTAAAAGTGGCTTTATCGCATTAAGGGTCCAATAAACAGGACAATGTAGCATGACACTACGACATCAATCACCCTGTCGGCATGATATGTCATAAAGTACCCAAGGCACCCTTCCTCCTGCTATGTGACGATATCACCAATCGATTTTTGTAACTTCATTCAACATGCATTTTGTTTTAACGTGGCAGCATTAACATAATATGCATTTAATATAATACAATACAAATAATACAAAATACATAAAGAAATGAAATTTAAAAAAAAATGATGATAATGATAACGATGATGACGATGATAAGATGATGATGTTGTTGTTGTTGAAGATGATGATGATGATGATGATGATGATGATGATGATGATGATGATGATGATGATGATGATGATGATGATGACGATGATGATGATGATGATGATGATGATGATGATGATGATGATGATGATGATGATGGTGATGATGATGATGACGAACGCAGAAAAGCTCGAACGCACAAACGAACGAACGAACAAATAAATTGACGGACGCATGAACGTTCGAACAAAATAACAAACGAGCGCACGAACGACCGACCGACAGGCCGGCCCGCTCGCTCGCTCGCTCGCTGACTGACTGAGTGACTGACTGACTGACTGACTTACTGAAAGAAATTACGAACGAACGAACGAACCAATAAACCAATGAACAAGCCCACGTACGCACAAACGGAATTAATAGATATACAGATAGATAACTAAATAAATAGATGAATGAATAAAGAAAGAAAGAAAGAAATGCATGAACGAATGAATAAACGCATGAATGAACGCATAAAGGAATGAATAAATAAATAAATACATAAATACATAAAAATACATTAATTCATAAATAAATACATTAATACATCAATAAATGATTGAATGAAACTCTGTTCTGTTTACAATAATTTGATTATTATTTTTGGTATTTCATACTTAAATATAATTAAGCTATAAACAAATCCCTAGTGTTTTCAAAATTATTAATCTATTCACTGTTAGAGTGCAATATATTTAATCTTAAATGTTCTAAATTCATTGATTAAAATATAAATTTATAACCAATATTTCCATTCTTTATTGGTTTAAGACCTAAAAAGGCGTTTTTCTTCATTATTTTCAATAAATAATCGATAGATCGAGATACCGTGACCTACTACCTTTTCCTTCGTAATCTATAAATAAACTATTTATTTATAGATCTTTTATCCAGGTTATCTACAGGCTAACCCCATACCAAATGGTATGATGGTAATACCATTGCCTGTCCGTACAGGCTAACTCCGTTAACCTAAGGCCTGTTGAACAGACTAACTCGAGTCGTATCGGGTGGCTTGGTATCTGCTATTGTCTCCTATGTAGATTGCAAATATTACATAACCCTTACAGCGGCCGAGCGCAGATATATGCACTTGGCCGCTAAAAAGAAAAATCTTTGCGCATTAATTTAATTCAAATCTCATTATCATAATCAAAATCATCATCATCGTCGTCGTTGTCACTACTACCACCACCACCATCATCATCATCATCATCTTCTTCTTCTTCTTCTTCTTCCTCCTCCTCCTCCTCATCATCATCATTAACAACAACAGCAACACCAACTTAACATCATCATCAAACAACAATAAACATCGGTAGCATACAATGTGCTTCATCAACCATACATAATTATATGCGTTAAAACACCATAATAGAACAGCATGAATGAAGCTGTCTATTACTCTTTTATATTTCCTATACCAATATTTTTTTTCGTTAATTGAAGGACTAGTTGAAATCTTCTATAAAAGCCCCCCCCCCCCCCCCCCCCAAATAAAAAATAAATATAAATAATAATAACCCTAGCAAACAACAATAAACATAGGTTAGTTAGTATACACTGTGCTTTAGCAACCATGCATAATGAATGTTTATGACTTCGGACCGTTGTGATCAAATTTAAAAAAGCAAGATGGTATGTATGCCGCACACAACACATAGATAATTATAGTTTTATACCTTAAACGTAGTTCATCAAAATAAAGATAAGTTATTATCTATGTAATACTTAAATCAGGTTTATAACGTATGCATATTTGTCTAAAACTTGTGAAATGTGATTCGTAAGCCGACGACAACATTATCATTCGGACCCTTCTCCCCACCTAACAATCGAGATTAAACACCTGTGGAGATCCCGATCTTATCAATGAATAAACCGGTTCAATGATGTCGAGTCAAATAAAACATACTATTACTATCCAAATAAATATCTATCAAAAAATGTAAATTGATATACCTACTTAACTAAAACTAAACTTAAACGATTAGCAAGAAAAATATATAAAGAAGAAGCAGGCAAAGTAGACAAATTAATTGTAACATATGTTTTCTCAGTCTCCCACTGTTGAACAATATAAATAGTATCTATCGCCACCCCAAAAGGGATCTTTATCACACGTTTGGCTCAACTAATATATAATTGTGACAGGACAAACTGTCAACAAATACCTTGTTAATGTTTTATACATAACTCCAATCAAAGGTTAACTTCCAAGGAAACTGCGGCATGTTAAAACTGTTGATTATGACAAAATGTTGTTTAGTACAAATCAGTACAATAGCGTCTGTTATGTGGCCTATACTAATCCAGTTAAATAAAACTTTAATCGCAGAAAAGTTTAGATTCTTTACACCTTTAAGAAAATATATATAACAGTTCTTTCCTGTTTTAACAAAATGATACATTTAAAAATAAATTATGAAGCATCGCTAGCAATAGTAGAAAGAGAAGTAGAAGGAGAATTATTATCATTAGCAGCAGTAGCAGCAGCAGCAGCAGTAGCAGCAGCAGCAGCAGTAGCAGAATCAGTAGCAGTAGCAGTAGCAGTAGAAGTAGCAGTAGAAGTAGCAGTAGCAGTAGCCGTATCAGTAGCCGTATCAGTAGCAGTAACAGTAGCAGTAGCAACAGCAGCAGAAGCAGCAGCAGCAGTAGCAGTAGCACTATCAGTAGCAGCAGCAGCAGCGGCAGTGGCAGCGGCAGTTGCAGTAGCAGTGGCAGTAGCAGTAGCACTAGCAGTAGCAGCAGCACTGGCAGCGGCAGTGGCAGCGGCAGTGGCAGTGGCAGTGGCAGTGGCAATGGCAGCGGCAGTGGCAGCGGCAGTGGCAGCGGCAGCAGTAGCAGTAGCAGTAAGAGTAGCCGAAGCAGTAGCAGTGGCGGCTTTTTGCTTTTTTGTTTTAGAAGTGTTTGTCGTATAAGAAGAACGCAAGGAAGACAAATTAATTGTAACATGTGTTATCTTAGTCTCCGTTGTAGTAGTATTTGTTGTATCTACACAGCCATTTTTCAGTCACCTGAGAGACATGTTTTTATAAGAGATTTAATGGTGGACCAATACATCGTGTATTAATATCAGTGTACCCACTGGGACACCACATGGGGCGAGGATTAACAGATAAACTAGGCCTTCAATTAATTATGCGCCTAGAGGCAAACAATACTATAACTTACTGATAATTTAAGGATTGGGATGTGTTTGTATCTTATTTGAAATTAGCTAGCTTAATTCAAAAACTAATTATAGCCTCAATATTATCACAAGAACATCATCACATATTCATTGTGCAATATATAAAATCATATCACCATCACAATATGCCAGAGCGTTAGTATTTATTGTGCATACTAATCCTACAGCAACATTTACAAAACTTATTACAAACCAACCACTCAAGCTTTAATTAAGATTGATTTCAATTTATATTATGACATACATTAAAGATTACTGTCAATTAATTAAAAAATACCTTGATGCTTCGTACTCAGCGATTTAAATAAAAGAAACTTTGCGTTTACATTAATTGGGGTTAATAAAAAAAGTCTGCAATTAAAATAATCAAATTTAAATAATAATAGATTTAGTTTCAAATTGTCGCTCAAAAAATGTATCAGTTATATCAGTTACTAGGGAATCGATTTGTTTAATCTCCGCAATCCAATAATAATTATGGTGTTTGTATGACAAAGTAATAGCTGTTCGTCATTGAATGTATGATACTCATAAAAATATTAAAACAATAACCACAACAACAACAACATATGTGATTATGTATATATCTTCTTCAGATACTCTGTGTCATACTTTCAAAATTATCCTCATAAGATTCATAATAATAAAATAAACACTATTGCAATCTTAGTAAAAACCAACTTAGCCGTTATGCTAATTATTTTATGTTCAGTATGCGTGTACATTTCAATATTATATAACAACAAGTGTTCACAAATACCTATGTTTAATAAATATTTAAAACATGAGAACCTATGAAGGTATTGCATTTTAATAGACTAGTTTTACCGTGTGTGTACATTCATATAAAATCTTTTGAAAATCACACTTGAGATAATGTCTTTAGGTTTTGCTATTTCTAATCGATTTAAACACCATAAAACCACCGTATTTTCTCTTACATTCTAAATTTTCTTACATTTCCTTTTTAAGCCAAAATATTTATGTTTTCATGATTCTAAATTTTCGGACATACGGATTTTCGTACAGTCAGTTAAACAGCGCTATTTTATCAGATTTTGGCCCTGTTTTTGCTTATCTGATGACCCTTCGGTCATGCATTTTTACAACCGGATTAAAGTAATAAAACAGAATCATGCCTAAGGGCAATCGACCATTACATTTGCGTACTTGGGTAAATTACCTTGTAAACCTCTAATAAGCAATGGTTCCTTCCAACAGCGTTTGAAATGATATCGTATTAAGAAAGCCAAACGTTTATTGTTTTTTACTTTTTATATATTATTTCAGTTGATTGCAAAGCTGTTAAGTTGTATTTTTAAAGTAAAGAACGAAAGGAACAACACAATAAAATTATGTACACTGATGTATTATTTCTACTTCAATTAAATAATTGACGAACAAACATAACACACTTGTCTCTAAATATTTTTCGTATTTAAATTTTCCAACACGAAAAACAATATCTTTAAGTGAACGGAAACTTATAATTATTACGGCATATAGTAAAAGCAGAGTTGTCTGAACCATAAGTAAAATAAAAAATAAAAAATGACACAGCTTATTTTTCCCTCAAGTGTTAATGATAATATGGATAAACAATTAAAAATACATAAAGTCAATTATGTTGATTACTCGATATTGAAATATTGCAATGCCAATTATAAGACATCTGATTAAAAACAAAATGTATGGTGGAATACCTAATCTGGAAATACAAACTAATGATACTATTAATGCAACAACAACAATCACATCTTTTCAAGCGCAATCAGAAAACTGCTACAGCTTTGTATTAACAAACATAAATATGTTTGTGCTTATAGATTTAGATAAACTTCAAATCTTTAAGCGTGCTATGAATTGAATATAATTTATATTTAAAAGTTTTGCTACTCTGTTGATAACTTGCAACAGCAAAAAGGAAGATACCATTTTTTATCATCCAAATTTATTTATATTTCATTGTTTATGTGTTTATGATCACAAGGATTGTTTGGATAACAGAGTGTGTCTAGATATACCGGTACCCTTAAAAATATTTTTATGAATTGCAATGAAGCGTAGAAATTAAACAGGCCCTAATACAGACACCATTTTTATCGGAATGCGATTATAGTTTCAATAGCAACTCGTAACGCTTTTTGGATTGAATGTGTAATGAATACTTTTAGCGACAAATTGACTTGGTCAAATACTGCATCTTAAACGGATAAATAAAATTGAAACCATTTATTTTCAATATTATCAATATTATTATTTAGTTATTAATACATTAAGCAGCAAACTCTATTAATCAAAAAGATTTGATATAACATCCGAATTCACTGCAAAAATGAGCTGAGCGATAGGTTTTACGGTTGTTGAAATTGTTCATGATGAGAATGACGATGACGACGATGATGACGATGACGACGACGAGGAGGAGAACAACGACGATAACAATGACGATGATGATGATGATGATGACACTGATGATGATGATCACGACGATGACGACCATAACGATGTTGTTGGTGATAGTGACAATAATGCTGCTGCTGTTGCTGATGACGATGCTGCTGCTGATGATGCGGTGGAGGCGGAGGAGCAGGACGAGGACGAGGGCGACGACGACGACGACGACGATGATGATGATGATGATGATGATGATGATGATGATGATGATGATGATGATGATGACGATGATGATGACGATGATGATGATGATGATGATGATGATGATGATGATGATGATGATGATGATGATGATGATGATGATAATGATGATGATGATGATAATGATGAGATGATGATTATGTTGATGATGATGATGATGATAACGATGAAAACGATGATGTTGATGAAAATAACGATACTGTAAGTAGTAAATTAACTCATTAATTGTTATTATAATACACAAGCACATGCTAATGGATCTGTATCCGCAAGGCGGTCAAATGAAAACTCACTTGGTATAAATATGAAAAATTGAATCAAAATATCATAATGCGGAGTGTTTAAATGTGTTCAAATCTAGCGAAATTGTTGCAGGACTTTTCTACCGAAACCAATGCTTAGCCCAGTTATTTTAAAAATAATTTCAAAATACCACGATACACGTCAATTGGCTAACAAATACATTTTTAAGTTTTACCTCACTCAAAAACAGTATTTATTGAAGACAGGGCGTCAACAATGTCCGAGTTTCTTCAACGTAGCTTAAGTACCTAAAGTACCTTTCCGTTTGATTTATCGCAGGATCCTGGGTCCGCACCCACAGTCTTTTAAAGTGTCTGCATTAAAAAAGATAATAATTGTTGTTTGTAATAATCTTTGACAGCTCATAAAAACATGTAAATCCTCAATTCGTAGAGTTTCAGTATGATTTCATTTATTTAAAAAATAAAGACGGTTAACATATTTTATACACACATATATTAGTAGCTATACGCCATATAACATAGGACATAATGTATATTATAAATCAAAGCGCTGAAGGCACTGAAGTTGTTCGCTGTTGTCGTCCTTGATTAGCTTGTTCGCATTGCATATGCTTATCATTGTGCACAGGCTAATCTTATTTGACGTGCATTAAGCCTCGTTTTCCATGAAAGCAGCCAATATGTGCATATTTTAATGATAAACACTAGACTGGCCAATGGCGTTTACAAGCTGGTATATACATTCACTGCTAGAGCAGAATCATTTGTCGTCTGCTGCAGACAGGCAGTGGTAATCGTTCCTAGCAGAGTGAGTTGTGGTTCTTGCCGTACTTAAGTCTTCTAAGCACCTACTGATTTGCAGTTATTACCCATTCTCTTGAAACGCCGACTAATAAAGTGCGATAAACCGCCTTTAAGCACTTGGCACATTAACAAATAAGAACATTCCACACCTAACCGAGAACCGACGTCTTTAATCGCGAAACTATTACCAGAAATTGAATACCGCCAGAAACAACAATGAGCTCACTTCGATTAAATATAAATACACTATATTCATTGCGTCCTAAGCAATCAAACATATCAACCGAAAATACCAGCGAATACAGTATTATATATGACATCGGTCTTATAAATCGCCTCAGACATGCGAGAGCGCCACGATGAGTGAAGAGTGTGCGTATGAGAGTTTGTTTACAGGTCCTACTGGCCTCTTCACGAGATTTGTGTAGCCCAACCTGAATGATGAATGAAATGGATGTAGTAACAGTTATATGAACACGATATATCCGTACCAATATCCATGTGAGCACATACTAATAATAATTAATTTTTTAATCGCCATTAGCTTGAAAATAAACGTAAATAGATACAACAAAGACCAATTCGGAGACTTTAAAAAATTAAAATTACCTCCCCTGCAATAGAAAATATATATGGAGACTCGCATTCTATGGAATATCAAAATCTCAATATATCTTTCTCCGAAATTTTTTTCTGGTAAAAATCATCTTAAATTTAGCTGTATATTCGTATGTAATTAATTAAACAAGAGTTATAAAAAGGCATCGCAAAAATTATCGCGTTTTACTTGAATAAGTTACCTCCCTTAAGCCTATCGGAATATCAAAAATACGTATATAAACAAAACGCGTTCCTTGCATAAGTGATAATAAAGCGCGTGCCCGTGCCACTCGTCCTCCAAATACTTACTAAATATAGTACAACGTATCTACAATCATTGCGACTAACTCAAACCTCAGTAAATAAGTAACCAGGATAAATATACGTTTAGGTAATTAAGATATAAAACATACATATAAAAATTTACATGTTCCCTGTCTGCCGAACCCGATCCATGGACTATAGCCACAAGAGGTTCCTATGTACCTATGTAGCCGGATTGCGCCCTCAGAGCGCCCAACACCGACACAGATCACGCTACTCTCCGGTCAAACACAATACTACATAGGACTGCTGCCTTTGTCACCATATTATCAGAATCATTAACGTGCAAAATGGAAACTTTCAACTGTCCTTTCACTTCATACATAAGCCATTGCCGATCTTCAATGATCGCTTATTTCCGAGAGATGCATTTTATTTTTTTCAAACTTCGAATTTTGATATATGTTTAACTTATTCATTTAGATTATATTATTTTCACTATAAATATTGACTTTGATCCAATTATCATCTGAAAAATACGATTTCGCGATTTCTTCAAAGATCGAGGCGAGCCTTTTTACCTGTTTATTTATATATATCTAATTTAAGGTTACACAGATGTGAAGTTTTCGTGGCCGAGTGGGTAATGCGATGAATTTGAAATCTTTTGGGATTTTCCCGCGCAGGTTCGATTCCTGCCGACATCGCATACTTTTTGCGACGCGTTTTATTTCTTTTCTAACGTAATTTGATTTAATATAGCACATAAGCTATGTTTATTGTTAAATATGTTGACAATTGTATGCACATCCTTCAATTTTAAAATGAAACAACGTTATGGCTAAATTGATTAATTTACTGCTGAAAATACGAATGGTGCATGTTGCATTTTTATTTTTATTTCAAAAAGTAAACGGTAAATCTGTCTATTTTTTGGTATTTTTGCTGTATATAGTGTTTCTATAAAAACTTAGTTTAAAATATAACTTAAATGATACTATTTTGAATTTTATGACACTTTGTTTTTAACCGACCCAATTTTTACTTGGCTGAAATCACTTACATTTAATGGCGCTATTCCATAGATTAAAATTTGTAAAAAATAAATGTCTGTAAAAGAATACTTATTTCATCTTGTTTAAACTTTAAACACCTTTACTGCATCTGTACACACCAACTGCATGCCCATATTTGGAAATTTGAATGAATTATGGAACTTTTATATACCACAGGGATGAAAATAAACTGGACAAAAGCCGAGCGTATGGTAGGTTTTGAAAAAATCGGTTTATTTTTTTAAGCATGGAAAGCCTACCTACAAATTTGCATGTAGTTTAGTGAAATGATGCTGATTAGGAAAATAATAAATTAAATTATATTTGGATATGTGCCCATTAGAGGTGCGCAAGCTTAAAAAGGTAGAATTACCGAAATTCCCGTTCTTACACGTTGTAGCATGGATCGGGTATTGAACACGATACACGTGTGTATTAGCACCCTACTGTAGTCCCGGCGGGGTTATCAACTGCACCAATACACCGGTAAGCAACCAGGGGAATATCATATGAAAAAAGAACTATCATGCATGTTTGATTTGTTAAAGTGTGTCACAAAATTTCCCTAACTGCCGATGTCGGCTATAATTTCGGTATAAACATGCAAAGAAATTAACATATATATAATGTTATTGCCGATATGTTATCGGACATTTTGTATGTCAAATGTTCATTATTTGTATTAAAATTAAGACGATTGTATTGAACACGATACACGTGTGTATTAGCACCCTACTGTAGTCCCGGCGGGGTTATCAACTGCACCAATACACCGGTAAGCAACCAGGGGAATATCATATGAAAAACGAACTATCATGCATGTTTGATGTGTTAAAGTGTGTCACAAAATTTCCCTAACTGCCGATGTCGGCTATAATTTCGGTATAAACATGCAAAGAAATTAACATATATATAATGTTATTGCCGGTATGTTATTGGACATTTTGTATGTCAAATGTTCATTATTTGTATTAAAATTAAGACGATGCTTATTTGCCAGAAATCGTTTATTTCAAATTCAAAACAAGCAATAATCATACATAATACCAAAATATAAAACTAACAAAATGACAATACTCTCGCTTAACGCAACGTTCAGAAGCACGCGCACTTAACAAAATTATTGCAACTAATGCAAGCTGTAATTAATATGTGACTACTTGCTATACAACCAGTATCATGCGAAAATTGATCTTATTTAATTGTGGTTCCCTCTTTGAATTTATGTTGCCTGTCGACTTTTAGAATAATGTGTCAGTAAGAAATGTATTGCTTGCTCTACAACCAGCATCATGCGAAAATGGATCTTATTTAATTGTAAATCCCTCTTTGAACTTAAGTTGTCAGTCGACTTTTAGAATAATGTGTCAGTAATAAATGTTTTTCTTCAGTTTCACATGTTTTTTTAAGAAAATATAGTGAAAGATGCAAATGTGTCTTATTTATTTTTTTCTGTGTCTTCAATGTATCTTATTTATATGTGACTGCGTGCTTATTTTTTTTTCAAGAAATGAAAGATGCAAATGTGTCTTATTTTAATTTTATCCATGTCTTAAATGTGGCTTATTTATATAAGATAAAATGATATACTGCCAGTGTCATGCAAAAAAGGATCTAATTTCTTAATATCCACATTCACGCTTTGTTCTTTATTAGCACCGTCTTTAATTAGTCTACCTCTATTTAAAGTACAGATTACTGTGAACTTAATAATTGTGCAACGGTGATGTTGATCCATTATCGTTGTTAATTTAAAATGTAGACAACAAGTTAGCAATTAATGAAATCAGTTATTTTGGAAGTAAATCTTATTTTTTCTGTACAGTAGCCAGGTGGATGTGTATTGAGCGGATAAGATAGGGATCACCACAACAAGTTTCTAATACACAGTATAGACTTCCCCTATTATTGTATTTGTTATTTACCTGATTGGAATAAATAAAGTGTTAAAGATCATTTCATGTGAAAAGCAGGATTTCTGACATAATTTCAATCGTTTTGCTTTTATACACAATTTCATGGAACAATGAATATATTGGCGCGATGGAACACAATTTATAAATCAAGCTGACAGTATAGTATCAGTTTTTAATTATGTGTAATTTAATTCGCATCTCTTCCTTAACTCGTTCAATGACACGTGAACTTATATCAATTATAAAACATCACGTGCATCATTAAATATTTTTTTTTAATTATGAAAACATATTATATGTTCTACATGGTTTTGTTTAGTTTTTTTTCTCAACCAGAGAGACATTATAAAACATTGTTATATATAAAGCGCTTTACTTTTCTACATTACATAAAGATATATCGATTTTTTTGTTAAGTGTACGTGCTTGACATATTTGTAAAAAGGCAGTGTTTATTTTTGTAATGAAATCGAAAATTGACATTTAATTTGATGCAATCCACATTGTTTAGCGGCCAAGCGCAGTATTCCGCTCTCGGCGGCCGATGGTGTATTGCAATATATACAATGAAAAGCTGGGTTTCTGACATAATTGCAATCTTTTTGTTGACGCGGAAGTGCTTTTTGGTGGCCAAAAATACTATTGTTCCCTTTATTTAAACCTAAATCAGTATTTTTTTTACACTTGAAGGTTTGTACAGCGGGGATTTCGGTACCGGCGCGGGTTTATGTGCTTGTTAAGAATTACCGAAATCCCCGCTAAGAGGCAACATATGCTGATTTATGCTTTGATTAAACATTGATAACTAAATTGCAAAAGTGTATAGCATATTGTAAATAAGGTAGTACGATAGCATTTGTTTCATCAGATTTGTTTGGAAAATACTTTCTGAAGACTTATTATTACTATGTCATGTTATATTTACATATACTTTTGTGTAACCAATGTTTTAAATGTACATTTTACCTTTTTTACATTCGTTTACACATTTTTCACATTAATAAACTATTTAATAATGGAAAAAATATTCTGATAAGAGTGTTTAAATGATTAACACTAATATGATTGTGTACAAATCAACATTAATGCAAAGCCAAAACACAAACATAATGACATATAGACCCTTTAAGGCGTAATATGGGGGATTGGCGTAAACATGGGTGATTTCGGCTCTGGGCGTACGAATGTAGCAGTACCGAAATCCCCGCTAATTATTTTCCAAAAGAAGTAACCGAATGGGAGATAATACATGTCACTGGTTGCTAATGAAAAAAAACACTATAATAATTTTGTTGACACTTGAAGGTTTGTACAGCAGGATTTCGGTACCGGCGCGCGTTTAAGTTCTAGTGTAGAATTACCGAAATCCCCACTGAGAGCCAACTTAATGCTGTCAAGAGTGCTTAATAATTAAAATTAATATAATTTTTTTGCACCTTAACATTCATGTGAAGTCAAAAACCATTCATACCGATGACCTATTGACCCTTTAAGGCGTAAATATAGGGATTTCGGTACTAGGCGGGCGAATGTAGAATTACCGAAATCCCCTTTTCCTCATCGCATATTAGTGTAACATAAATTTTAACACAATATATGTAGGGAAACTCATATGATTCGCGTAATGTGAAAATGATTATTATGCTACAATTCGACCACGAAACTTGACGTGACTTAATACCGGACATTATGAAATGGAGCTACGCTGGCCGTATTTGGCATAAGACCCATTTTCGCATATTATCTTATCAATGCTTATATGAATTTAATTGCTATAATCTAATGCGTATTCGACACGGAATTATTGTCAAGGTTTTTCATTTTGTCAATATTTATCATAGCAGGGGACATTGCTGACATCAATATGGATACTGTTTTCATTTTCTGTCGAGAAATGATATGACTTATTATCAAGATTATTTTATAGTACGGTAGCGTTCTCTACACAAGTGAGATTTATTTGTACTGGTAAATTGCTCTTATACTCACCATTCGGACTCGACGATCGGCTCGAATAAAAATGTTAGTCGCTTAAAAGTACAAATTCATCATATTGAGCACGATTATTATTATTATTATTATTATTATTATTATTATTATTATTATTATTATTATTATTATTATTATTATTATTATTATATAGCTTTAGAAACTTATACCTTAAAAAAAATCCCACTGGAACAAAAATCCCATGGGAAAAAAATCCCATGGGACCAAAAATCCCATGGGACAAAAAAAATCCCATGGGATTTTTTATTTTTTTTAAACACGATTTAACGCGTTGAAATCGCGAGAAATGCTCATCATTTGTTAAAAGGTAGTGTTTCTGAAGGTTACATGAATAAATCTCTAAAAATCAGAAAAAAATCCCATGGGATTTTATGGGATTTTTTTTCCCATAAAAAAATGGGATTTTTTTTCTATCAAAGTAAATTGAACGAAAATAAGCACAAATGCTTTAACAATGCTTAAAATCGATAACTAAGCACAAACGAACGTGTTTTATGTTTTTGAAAATCCCATGGGATTTTTTCTCCCATAAAAAAAGCTGGAGAAAAATCCCATGGGAGAAATCAAAATTCCCATGGGTAAATGAAAAATCCCATGGGAAAATACAAAAATCCCATGGGAACCCCAACTTTGCAAATAAAGTTCATAGTGAAGAAAACGCATTTAACAAGCAAAAATAACCAATTATTAATCACAAGTTAGACTTGTATCTTATACTTTATCACAAATAAGCAAACCTTCAAGAAAAAGGGTACTTAAGTTTGCGAAATTTCGGTTTCGCAAAGTTTTTCCGGTGGCCGTTTTAAACGATAAAAGAGTTTCACATTCAAAAAATTAAACGATACAAGAGTTTCACATTCAACAGGTTAATCGATAAAAGAGTTTCACATTCAACAGGTTAAACGATAAAAGAGTTTCACATTCAACAGGTTAAACGATAAAAGAGTTTCACATTCAAAAGGTTAAACGATAAAAGAGTTTCACATTCAACAGCCGATGTACAGTAATTCGTGTAAAACAGTACCCCGATATATGAAAGACTTCCGCTTTGCATATCTGACTAATCAATGACGAGATATTTGATCACGTGGTAACGTTCGGTGGCAAGGCGCAGACTACTCATTTGTATCTAAACATGGGGTGCAATAGTCGATTTCTACAAAGTTGTACTAATAGTGACGACAATAATGTATATTCGTGTTTGTCATATATGTAAGTACACTGGAATTGTAAGTTAAATGTGTATCTATATATATATTTTTTGTCCAAGTGAAATGATTGTTATCTTATAAATATCAATGTTGTCTGTACATTGCCTAATTTTGTTACGTTAATGACGAGAGCAATACCATAATTAATAGATGTATAATGGAACAATATGCCTCCATTTTACGTTTTTTGATACTTTATTAGTTGTGTTTCATTAAAGAAAAGATTTTTCGGTTTTGTTTGTTAAGTGCAAAAGAAGCGTTATTTATAATTTATTGTCAGCTATGGAAATATATGTACTAAAGAGATGCTTAATACGCAAATATTACTTACAAACAAGCATAATTTATTGACCATTTACTCATATGTCGCCATAAGCACAACACTTAGAAAAAAGTTCGCTCTCGCATTTTCGTTTAATGAAAACATAAGTCAAAATCAAGAAAACATAAGGTCAGTTTTCCTTCGAAAACGTTGAAAAAATTAATCAATTTGACGTCACAGTTATTGATAAGTGTACATACTCTTACACGTGCAAAGCAAATAAACCCATGTTTAAGAGCTTCAATATAACATGTTTATTAATAGCATGGTGACATGGTGTAAGTGCACTAACAAAGGTCGCAATTATGTCCACTTCACTATATTGCTGCATATGAAAGAAAAACTTGCATTTTAAAGAAATATTTCTTTGAATTTCCGAAACTTTGTTCTTAACATAGAATGATCTGATGACTTTTCGTTCCTTAAAGGGAGACATATACATCGAAATGCGTCCATCTATCTGATACCACTTCTTGGGAGGAGCATAACTCGGTAAGTATTGATGGACTTTAAATGAAACATTATAGATGTCTTAAAAAAAAAGAAATGAGTACACGGACTACAACTCTTCTTAAGGATTTAAAGAGTTATTGTCCTTGCGTGATTTTTTCTTGTGCGTATCATAAATATTAAAGATAATTCAATACAAAGCCGTACACATATTACCAGATTTCATTTAGAACATCTGACTATCATTTAAACTGCAACTCTCTTGACCTCAAATTTGGAACTTTTGATCATTGCTTGTTTATGGTAAAGCTTGTTTTTAGCAAAGAGTATTGAAGATATTCAACTGCATTTGCATACAATTACATATGGCTTAAGTAGAAACTGCTGAATACAAGGACGATCGGCCTCACTTTAAATTGAGCACTTAACATTTTACAACCTGTCTAGTCCGATAAACGGAATTTCATATTTTAAAATAACATAAATCAATGGTCTGAGTTTATTTATTTTAGGTACTATATAGACACTCGAGACATCACATAAATATCCCAAACTTGTTAAAGAGCTTGTTTAGCCGAATTAAAACGTTAAAGACAAGTAACATTCATAAATCACTGAACACCTAAACATACGAGATTTGCAATGGTTAGTGAAACTTAATTTTTAATGGATGGTTTTATATAGTATTCCGTTTCTCAGTTTACATTGTCAACTTCGTGTTTCTTAAAATGGCATTGTCATTGTACTGAATTTAATATATTAAATCATTAAGTGCACAGCTGTTGAAGAACTGTGCGCACGAGAGTAGGAATACATGATATTTTTTATGCCCTTTTTTAGGGAAAGTAATGACTGAAAACCATCGGTAAATACCATTTGTCCTGTATTGTGCAACAAAACTACTGAAATAGTATAGTGTCCATGATTGAAAGTAAATCGTTATATTGTCAAGCCGCACACATATGGCGATTGCAAGAATAGGCAACCGACAGTTTGCTATAAATAACACAGTGTGAATTCATTTTCAATCGGAAAGTATCGTGGTTTGATATTCCATTTACAAGACGCAATGATATTGTAAAGATTCACGATATGCGAAAATGGGTCTTATACAATATGCTGCCGGCGAAGCTCCGACCCAACCAACGACTTTGCGCAGTCTTGTCGGGATATGCATACTCACTAGGCTACTTTGGAGATAAAATTAAACCTTGTGTGCTTTTTATTTATAGCGGAAAGCGTAGCCCCTTACCAGGCTTGGCTTGAGAAGTAGTAGTAGTAGTATTTGTAGAAGCATAAGAAACAGTAGTAGCAGTAGAAGTAGTAGTAATGGTAGTAGTAGTAGTTTAAGTAGTGGTAGTAGAAGAAGTAGTAGTAGTATTATAATTAGTAGTAGTATAAGTAGTAGTATAAGTAGTAGTAATAGTAGTAGTAGTAGTAGTAGTAGTAGTAGTAGAAGTAGTAGTAGTAGTAATAGTAGTAGTAGTAGTTGTTGTTGTTGTAGTAGAAGTAGTAGTAGTAGTAGTAGTAGTAGGAGGAGGAGGAGGAGTAGTAGTAGTTGTTTCTTTTGTTGTATTAGACGTAGTTATAGTAGCTGTAGTAGTAGTAGTAGAAGTAGAAGTCGTAGACGTAGTAGAAGTAGTAGTAGTAGTAGTAGTAGTATTAGTAGTAGTAGTAGTAGTAGTAGTAGTAGTAGTAGTAGTAGTAGTCGTAGTAGTTGCAGTAGTAGTAGTAGTAGTAGTAGTAGTAGTAGTAGTAGTAGTAGTAGTAGTAGTAGTAGTAGTAGTAGTAGTAGTAGTGCTAGTAGTAGTAGTAGTAGTAGTAGTAGTAAAAGTCGTAGTAGTAGTAGTAGTAGTAGTACTAGTAGTAGTAGTAGTAGTAGTAGTAGTAGTAGTAGAAGTTGTTGTTGTTGAAGTAGTAGTATTAGTAAAAGCATAAGTATCAGTAGTAGTAGTAGTAGTAGTAATGGTAGTAGTAGTAGAAGTAGTAGTAGTAGTAGTAGTGGTAGTAGTAGTAGAAGTAGTAGTAGTAGTAGTAGTAGTAGTAGTAGTAGTAGTAGTAGTAGTAGTAGTAGTAGTAGTAGTAGTAGTAGTAGTAGTAGTAGTAGAAGTAGTAGAAGTAGTAGTAGTAGTTGTTGTTGTTGTTGTAGCAGTAGTAGTAGTTGTTGTTGTAGTAGTATTTTTACATTAAGTTACTATTGTGTTTAGCTACTATATAATTGGCAACTTTCAGAGCATTTTTTGGGCTTTCTAATATAGCAAATTTTATAAGAATGATATCATTTTAAAGATTAAACTGTTTGCATTAGCAAAAATCTGTTTGCAACTTACAAGAAAGAAAATCTTAACTGAATTTAGGCGAAGTGGATAACAGTGTTTCGAATGCCTTATTTTGACAAAAGCCCTGTACAGAAACGCCGCACTAAAAATTCATATTTTAAGTTCATCCTATCAAAGCCATCAAAGTAGCTCCAGACAAATTAGAAATAACAATATATAAAACATTCCTAAGACTATTAAAGGGCTTATTAAGAAAAGAGAAGGAACACTTAAGAAATTAAACTTTTTCGGACCACGGAGGGATACACAATGATTAAAGGATATGTACATTCTATACATAGATGGTGACGTCACTACGTTATTGTCACCTCTATACTAAGACGCATCACATTCCCCTGGTTTAGGGAATTATGCTTCCGCCAAAGTAGTTCTGCGAAGGAATGAAAATGTTAATAATGAAAGAAAAATCGTTTTTTAATGTGTGTTTAAAACGAAAGGTTGTTTAAAGAAATGTTATTTAATTATGTTTAAATTTGATTTTGAATCTCTATCAAGACTGATAGCGATTATCAGAAGCACAATTACCTGACCTACTTTCGCTTTCACTTTTCACTCGTAAAAGAAGTGCTACCCACAATTTATTTCGCGTATGTACACAGGTCATTATCGCCGCCACGTTGAACTGCGTTAGGATCTTTGATCTGCGTTATGACCAAAGGATCGTTCTGTAGCGCTGTTAACTTACCTTTTCCAAAAAGATTTATTTGTTTTACCTGCATACGGTAAACATTGTACAAAAGCAGAAAATCGCATTTAGATAGCCGGACTAAGACTAAGAAAGCGGGAAAGCGCAAAATTGTATATTTAAGATGAAAAAAAAATATTTTTATACAAATTGTCGCAAACAAAGTTTTTAAGTTCGTGACAAATTTGAAAATGTTCATGTCGTTTTTAAATTGTTCATGAAACATGTCCGGTAATTTTATGAATAATTATGCATCTATAACATAATACCCCAGTATTGGTTCTTTAATTAAATAAGTCGTTCTGAATAATACTTTAGCCATCAAAAGTGGACGTTTCGAGTGAGATTTTAATATTATTTTCAGTTAACTCAATTTTAATGATTAAATACGAATTTGTTTTCCTTATATCCCCCAACATATCAATTCTAGATTAGGCCAGACATACTGATCTTAATTGTGTAACCAATCAATAATCAATTAAGCAGCAGGATTTATGGAGTTTTATGACCAAGAGTGGCATCACATTAGAAGATTCATTCACAATGCTGTTGCTCTGTTTTGCATCAAACCATTAAGTAGTTAAATGCCAACAAAATGTTGATGTATTCTGTTTTATTTCTTGATGATCTGATGTAGGATGTAAAGAGGTTAATTTATATTTACGTTTTTATGTTTCGTGAATAATTATTGGCCAAGCGAGCAATATTTCCCTACATAACATGTATTCTATTTGCAGACGATCCCATGTGAAAACTGCAAAAAATGTAAGGCATCTCACTCCAAATATTTGCTACATTCACGCTTACGACCACAATCAAGAAACTCTTTCTTTGACCACAAACAGGTAAATGTCAAGTATTATGTTATAAAGTAATCGTCAGTGTAAATTAAAACGGGAAATGGAAAAAAGGTTCAGGAAGAAAGAGGCACGAAACTGGCTTAAATGCATCAGTGCCACATTTACGACCAATGACGTAATTGCACAATTAGCCGAACATGAATTTAAAGCATTTTACACTCATATAAGAAAGGATATGCATGCAAAACACGGTATACTTGAAACTACGACATGTAGTGCATGTAGTGACGTATGCAAACTTTCTAGTCTGTGTTCGAATATAGGAAATCGCCTTTGGGACAACCATCGTTTTAAGCAAGCACGGTCATTGAATGACCCGTCATGGAGCAATACGGATTCCACAAAATGGTGAACTGACTATTGGGAGTTGGCCAAGTGCAACATGCCTCCCACGGGTTACAAGGATAAGACCAGCGCTGCAACAACAGATTTCAATGGCGTTATTGGTGCAATCTATAACTGTACCTGGATGCAGAAATATTTTACAGATGATCTCAGTCAGAAAACTAACATATGTACAAAGGTGTTTAATAAATTATCTGCCAACAAATTCAAGCATTAAATAAAATCCATGTACAACTTCATTCGTGTTTAAGTAGTCTGTGAATTCATTAATTAATATTTTTTATAAATATTCTGTCAACTAATATTTATCTGTTATTGAAGCATTAAATGAAATCCGTTTACAATGTCATCAGTGCGTAAAGAAGTCAGTGAATACATTTCTTGACTTTCAGGCACGAGAAGAAGTTAACCGGCTACGGCACATACATGATACCAATATAGATGATGGTGCTATGGTCAGCTTCTTCGATTGTCTTTTAAATCTGCTTTATGACCATGCACACCTGAATAGCTTTAAGCCCGCAGTGGATGCACGCAAATGCCTTATTCAGGTAATCTTCATCTTGTTATTATAGGATTAAACTATCAATAATGTATCACACGCATTCATTGGTACGATAGAGAGTCATAACAATATGATATATCGGGGTTGTCATACTAGTTCTCTTGACTCATATTTAAAAACAAATGTGATAGTTTTATACTGAAATCTTGATACATACACAGCCATCTGGTGGCTGTTTGTTTCAAGACAAACGTTTAATGTCGTTTTGGTGTTCATTCCGTTTCGTTATTGCTTCAGCAAGACACTCTGCCATTGTCCAAAAAGACGGTAAATGACACATTGACAAACCATTATGAGAAACAAAAGGAAGGTGAGGATACTGTACACATTAAAATACCAAAATGTCATATTATAAATGTGTTTATGATTTTAATCTCAAATCAGCGTGAACATATCTTACTTAGGTTTCCATTTTAAAATGTGACTTTTTTACAACTTGAAAAGTGAATTCGATATAAAACTGTTCATTACAGAATTATAGATATGTTTGCAAAGTGTCAGTAAAGCAATAATAAATTATACTGCCTACCACCATACTTGGAATAAATTTTGTGACGCATACTTAAATAAAAAACTTGATCTTGCACAGCCATATTTTCCCGAGTCGTATCTCAGACCCGTTTACTAGTCAAGTCTAATGGAGGTTTATGCTGTGCTTAGTATACACATACCTCCTTGCGTGCAATACAGTTTATATTACACTAATTCCGATTCCCATAGGGTCCCATTATAAAACTGACAACTTTAACAGCATTTTTCTTGCCTTTTCGACGTATCATTTTTACCGAACCTGGTATCATTTCAAAGATGGATCTGTCATCTTCCAATAATTGCAATCAAAAACATACCGTCTCTCAACTTCTAAGAAAGTAAATCGCTGTCGAATGAACCCACCCTAGAAAAACGTGTTTCGGAATCCTCATTTTGACAAAAGCCCCTCACAATAGAAAACACATCCTCAAAAGTTCATCTTTTAAGTTAGCTTCCAATCCAAGTCATCAAAGTACTCCAGACACATACAGGATATTACAAATAACCACAAAAGACATGTCTCACATTAATAAATGGCTTATATTCAAGAAGAGAAAAGGAACTCTTTAGAAATAGGCACTACTTTCGAATGGACCACGGAGGGATACACAATGATTTAGTGTAATGTAACCTTAAAGGATACGTCATAATCAGACCAAAATAAAACAAACATTTTAATAAGATTTATACATTAGAACGTCTTCAATATATACATATTTAAATTAATTAAATTAACGTTTCGGTAATTAAAAGAAGCATTACGAAAAAACCCATTCGTCTATATTGCCATCATTCGTGTTAATGTTTTTAGATGAGATCATATATAAATAATAATTTCTCGTGAATAGCTTTTGTATTGTATGTATAATCTTTTATGCAAAATTATCGCATAACAAGTCAAAGATTCGATGCATAAATATGCATATATGTTTTGTTTGAACGGTTAACGCGAATGTTTACTGTCAAGGTTAATTGTAAAACATGAAATTCTTACATGTTTAATTGAAATTTATGTTTTTGTATTTCGTTTTTCCAATAACATTAAGAATATCATGAAATAATTACTAAGGAGTTATGTGTGCCGGCCTAATCTATATTCATTTGCTTTATTATCTCTTTCGAATAAAACATACAGAAAACACAACACAACACTACGAGCATGTGTTTTTTAAACCGTTTTTACAACCGGATGTCATTAAACCTGGCAGACGAATGCCTTAAATCAATGGACCATTAAATTTGCATGGTTTGGTAAATAACTATGCATACTGGTATAAGACAATGTTTTCACACAACAGCTTAAAGTGTAGCATTTATACAAGTAAATTATACTATACGGCGTGGTATGTTACAAGCACATACTATAATTGGTTGATACAAATCAAGGTACATACCCGTATTTGATCGTCAATGCAATATTTTTAGGGTCTCGATTTTCGAACAACTGTTGTTGTGTGTCATTTAAACCTTAATTTTCTAACTTCCCTATTGGACAGTTTAAACATTTATTTAAAGCTCCACTAATTATGTCAGAGTTTCGCGGAGATTTGATACGACTGTATACAACGACGAAAAATACTGTGTCTGTTTCACCACTCCGTGAGGGTTATGATAAACCGATCTGCGACATCTTTGTATCACCGAAATTGTGCCACGTTACAATTGAGAAAGACGGATCTCGAAAGAAAACTGACAACGCGATAAAACAATACAGATACACATTGTTTAACGATGAAAAGCTTAGCAGCCGTGTGTTTATTCAAGGAGACCCAGGCATGGGGAAAACTACTTTCCTTACAAAACACGCTCTTCGCTGGTGTGATGCAGCGTTATTGAATAATCCTGATCACAAGGCTACATTCGATGATGCTGATACACTGAACGAGTTCCAGTTCCTCTTTCACATATCTCTGAGGGATGCCATAGGTCAGCGGGAGGTGACAAAGATGATCAAAACACAAATTATCGACATGATATGCGTGGTTGATAAACGAAAAATGACCTCTAAACTTTTAAACCAAATCCTGGAACGAGAGACATGCATCGTATCTATGGATGGGCTCAATGAATGGGCTGACCCTCTGAACAAATACACGGTTCCTGTAATGGCTTACAGTTATACAAAGTGCTTGTTGTTAATAACAGCACGGCCATGGAAAATGGCGGATGAGAGACTCAAGGATTCTGAAATTGACATACTACTTGAAATAGAATGGATAGCTGATCCAGAAAAGCTATCAAAGCAACTGATACTCAGTCTTCAGTCCTCCAATCAAAAGACACCGATTGAATTTATTGAATATGTCAGGACACGTCAATTGATGCCGTTTCCTACGTCACCATGGCTGCAAACCATGTTAGTAAGTCTGTGGATGAACAATAAGGACTGTAATGGTTCATTGTGCGAAATTAATTGTATTTTACTGGACCTACTTTTTAAGAAAGCAAATGCAAGAGCAAGTTCTTTTTAAAAAGGTACTACTTTTAAGTGTTTATCGAATACGAGCTATATTGAACCACAAAACGAGATGTTAAACGCCCTTGCTATGGCTGCATTTCATTTCACGTTTTCATCCGACAAATCTTTAGTGTTTTCAAAAGTAGAATTGCGGAATTATATGTCTGAAGAACAATTGAAATTCTGCCTCGACGCTGGGCTGTTGACGGTACTAAGTTATTACACAGTATCTGTTCGTACTAAACCAATGTATTTTCTTCATGAGACCATTCAAGAATTTCTTACTGCATATCATATAGCAAGTACAAAAATGGGAATCATAGAAAGTATACTGATTGCAAATAAATACGTTATATTAGAAATTAACCAGATAATAATTTATCTCTGTGGGCTTGATTGTGGCATAGCTATTGAACTGATAAACCGTCTTACTGACGTCGACTTCTTCAACGACATGAACCGTGCACTTAGCAGGTATATGGTTCAATTCGACATTGAGAAATTGGAAGCATTTAATGCAGATTATAAAGCAATAGGAAACATAACAAAATATGAATTCGATGGGAGAGACTACGATTCGCGTATCTTAGCTTTATCATTCTTATTCCAGCGCATGATGATTGCTGGTTTCATTGAGGCTAAAGCCAGTGGTCAGAAGGATATTTGTTTGCAGTGTATAGACTTTACATTCAATACATATTTGAACGAGTCCGAATCAAACGCATTACGTTCACTGTTAATGTTCAACAAATCCAATGTCAGGACACTCATTTTAGAAAGTAATATACTGCAAAAAGGCGAACTTTTAACAGTCCTTTAACAGTCGAGGCATTGTCTTGAACGTCTAAAGACCAAAGTTATACCGGAATTACATCAAGCATTTTATGAATCAAATCTGCAAGAGCTGCATTTTATCGGAACGCTCAACGTATCATCAATATTTGATATGATTACATCCCTGTCTAAATTAACGTTTTTATACATAGAGGATTCAATGTGTAACGAAGAAATCCCTATCCCAGTCACATTAAAATATTTAGATTTGAAGAAAATCACATTTACTGCTGTATTCGTGCAAAGGTTACTAGTACAATTATCTTTACTAAAACACGAAACATTGATATATTTTGACATGTGTGATGTAAATGAAACAATTGACAGTACGTGTCTTTTACAATCAGACCTATTGTCAATTGACATGTCAATTATCCACGTAGACGTGCATAAGGGGAGAAATGAGCTGTATGGTGGCCTGCAATGTACACCTATCGTGTACATTCACCTTCTGACGGTGTTTGATACCGCGATAGTATCAGATATGTTACCATCATTCAGGAAATTAGAAAAGATTTGGTTATGTGGGACGTATTCGGGTAAGTGCGCTCTAAAGCTGCCCGCATTCTTACACTTTATCTGTCTCGATGAATACTACTGCTCATCCGAGTGGCTGTGCAGCTTGTTGATAGTACTTTCTGCATTAGGTCATCATGTTAAATGTGAGATGTGGAGCTGTGTAGTGCAATCATGTAGAGAAGATTTCGGAGCTGATTCAACTATTCATTTGTCAGGCTTGCGATCTAAACTTTTGTCATGTGACATGTCTAATATCAAGATATTAGTAAAAGATGGCAGCAAAGACCTGTTTGAAATATTTCGTGACACAAGTATACGGATTCTGACTTTGGTCACTTGCCTTAAATAAAGGACCAACTAATTGTTTTTAATGAAAATTCAATACTGCTCCAGCAGCTGGAGTTTCACTTCTTTATATTGAGAACCGCCGATTGTGTTTCACACACATCAGTCATTTTACCCACACTGAACAAAATTAGAAAAGCTTCTGTTATGGGGTACGTATACGGGTCATTGTTCTATCCAGTTGCCTGGATCGTTAAAATGCATCAGTTTGGTAACAGGCGAATGCTCCTCTGAATGGCTTTGCAGCTTGTTGGAGAAGCTGTCTGTATTAGATCATCCAGTAAAGTGTGAGCTGTGGAATTTTGTAGTTCCATCTGAACTAGTGTCATGTGAAACGTCAAATATCGAGATAATAGTTAAAAATGACAGCCAGGAATTGTTTGAAATATATCGTGACACAAGTAAAGGGATCCTGGACCTGTGAATTGCTGATTGTGTTTCACAAATTTAAGACATTCTTTCCTCACTTAGTAAATTAGAAAAGCGTGTCTAATGGAGAAATACATGGGTCGTTGTTCCCTCAAGATGCCTCATCTTTTCAATAGATTAGTATTCATGGAGGCAAATGCCCCTTCTGAGTATCTTTGCAGCTTTTTGATCAATACTTCTGTATTAGATCATCATGTCTAGTTTTAGGTAGTGCAGTCCAGTGGAGAAGATTGCGGCGTTGGTTCAGATATTGATGTATCTGACTCGCGATCTTAACTCATGTTATTCTACATCTTTTACATTGAGATTATATTAAGATTATACATAGCAGCAATGATGTTTTTGAAAGCGATATACATTTAATTTGATTAAATTGTGAAGAGCTATATAATTGTGTAGTGCAATCAAGAGAGAGGGATGTGCCGTTCTTGTACTGTGTTAGCTATAGGATTGTGTAGAACAATCACGAGGAGAGGGATGTGCCGTTCTGTTACAGTGTGAGCTATAGGAGTGTGTAGAGCAATCACGAGGAGAGGGATGTGCCGTGCTGGTGCAGTGTTAGCGAGCTTCGGAACATAGTTTAAAAATCCGGTGATGTAGCATTCTTCTGTCATTCAAATATTCATCTACCTGATATACCATCTGGACTAGTGTCAATTGGCATGTACAAACTCGAGATATTAATGGTGCTCGAGATTAGTTAAATGTTCAAACTGTTGTTACCTGAACATATTGTTTGTTCTTATTTCATATGCATATCCGCAACGTCACGGCTTTTCTTTTGTTTCGTTATTTATGCTATTTGTTTAATATTGTAAACGCGCAAAGCATGCATGATGGGACATATTATGTATCTACCTATCGAAATTCGAGTTAATTGAATTTGGATTGGTGGGTACAATTTCATACATGTTTTTATATAAATTAATGTGTTTATGTAAATGTAAAGTGCATTTTACTGTTGATAGTAGCCCCTGCTAATTTTCTATTCATAAACACTTATATCAAATTATACAGTATGTCACCGGACATGGAAATATCATGTGCGAACATATTTTACATTTATTGATTGTGTGATGTTAACAATGTTTATGCTAAAAAAATAATCCGTCCTGAGAATTATCTTATGTTTGTTAAATGTATTTCGCAACGAAAAACTAATTACGCGAATTTATTACGATGTGGAAAAATGCTATTTCAATCAACCATGATCTAGTCTCAAGTTTTTCAGTTGTTAATTAATAGATCGGCGAAATGCCTTTGAAAATGTACGTACATTTAAACATAATATTGTCAAAGTTCATCAGTACAAAACAAATACAATTATCTTAGTAAACACAAACTGTAATTAAAAGTTTACATCGGTTACTAACGGGTATGTATTAAAAAACTATGTAATATCGAAAAAGAAATATTTATACCCCGAAGCAAAAACGTGTACTTTTCCTCAAGGACTTTCATGGCATCAATTACGAATATGGCAACAGTGTTAGTGAGTTTTGACAAGAAAATATGTTTATTAATTTCGCTCAATTTAGCCACTTTTATAAAACACAATTTTTATTCTTAGATTTTGATAGATCGGGTAAGTAAGAAAAAATAGCTATTCAGATTCAACAGTGTTTTCCATACAAAGTTAACATGTGCTTTCATTTCTAGGTATTATTTCATATGCATCTTCGCAATCTGTTCAGGGACTTACAATTCCGCGATAAAGTCGCGCAAGGTATCGTGGTCTCTTTAATGGACAGGGTCGCTTCTTACCATACTTCGCACATGCACAGTCTTGTAATTAGCTACGCCTGTCGCATAAGACTGTGTTTCTGGAAATTTCTGATTGTCGTAGTAAGGACGCTAATGACTTTTTCGGTAAAAATGCTGTTTTTCGCCTTCCCGTCACACCAGCGTTCTGGTTTATGGCGTGCTGTGCGTCCTGACGGCGTCTTTAATACGTCCCTGGCGACCTTACCGCGTTCGTACTGCGTCATTACGGCGACCAAAGCCGACCATACGGCGTCTGAGCGGCGTCCTTGGCGTTCTTACTGCGTTCTTATTGCGACCATAGTCGTTCTGAGGACGCAATAGACGTACAGAGGACGTACTAATGTCGCAATAAGGTCGCCGGACGGTGGCCTTGCAGTCAATGATCATTTTCTTTAACTTTGAGCGGCGGCCACACGACGTCCATGGCGACCTTACAGCGACCCTGCCACGTCCCTACTACGACTACTGCGTCTCTACGGCGTCCCTACGACGTCCTTAACAGAACGCCGAAAAACGCCGGACTACTTTGAACAAAGTGGTCGCCGTGGGCTCGCGTCCTGAGCAATTTTCGGCATCCTCACTGCATCCTCTTGCGTCCTTACTGCGTCCCTCCGGCGTTTATGGCGTCCTCACTGCGACATGGGTCGCCGTACAGAGGCAGCAAGGACGCCAGTCCGGTATGATGGGGGTATTATATCGATTGAGATACTTCTGATGGAATTCGACCGTTTCTAGATGTATAACTAAAAATGCACGTTTGACCCATCTGTGTATATAAAATATATATAAGACTACGATATTTAAATTTAATATAATCGAATAGCGAAAATAATGAATACAATATTGTTTTTGAAATAATCCGAGATAATTGTGCAGCTTGATGCAGCGAATTTATTTAGTAACCAATAATTTTGTTTTAAAATTGATCTTGTAATTGAATGCAAGTATATGGCGTGAAATTTAAACTTATTTTATTAAAGTATAATTGTAACATGTACGGACTTTTAAAGAAATAACATTAAAAGTTATCGTTCCGGTTGCAGAGAATGCGCAAGTGTAAGGTTGCAGTTTTTATAAATTTGATACTAATCACGGACGGATTAAATATCTCATTTCAAACAACAAGAGTGCTTTGCACATTCGCTTTTAAAGAAAAGATTTACAGGATGCAGGTTGAAATGACATGTAAGATTACACCTGCGCTGCTAGCATGGATGAAATGTATATTGTTTTGTAATAAATAAATAAATATATATATATATATATATATATATATATATATATATATATATATATATATATATATATATATATATATATATATATATATATATATATATATATATATATATATATATATAAAGTTATATTTATATATATAATTGAAACGCATTGAAACAAAGTGTAAGTAAAACAAATCATTTTTATTATTTCCGTACTGTTTTGTAATCCGTCAAGGTATATATCAAAGCGTATCTTATTTAAGCCAACATGTTATTTTCACAATCTTAACCTAATATGTGAAAATGGATATAAACAATTAATGTAAAATAAAATGTATACACTATGTTTTTTTTAATTCAATTTAAAGCATATAATGTATACATACATGTATTTCATTTGCAAACAATTGTTTTAACAAATTATACAGAATATGCCGTATAATGTTTTAAGCATTGGTTTTTAACATTTCTATCAGTGAACACAGTATGTGTTTTGTTATACATAATCAATAATGTTATAAGATTAAAACAGAAAAAAATAGTAAAAAGAATATATGAAATGCTAAACTAACATAAAGAAAATAGTATACATACGTGTACAAGCAGTATGAAAATTTAATTCGATTCCATTTTGTTCATAACTATGCAATGTATTATTACTGAGGGCTATTTCTTTCTCCAACTGAATTTTTAATTGCAGGCTATGTCTAAAACAATTAAACATTGGTATTTGTTTTATGCCCCCTTTCGAAGAAAAGGGGGTATATAGTTTTCGCACTGTCCGTCTGTAAGTCTGTGTGTCAGTCTGTCACACTTTTCGTGTCCGCTCTCTAATTCAAATAGTTTTCATCCGATCTATACGAAACTTGGTCAGAAGTTGTATCTAGACAATATCTAGGTCACGTTTGAATATGGGTCATGCCGGGTCAAAAACAGTCATGGGGTCGAAAAAACAAATCCTAAGGAAGTAAAAAGCTTTAAATGGACATAATTATCTGACCTTCCAAATTATATATTTTTGTTAAATAAATCAAAGCGGCGCAGTAGGCGGCATTGTGTTTCTGACAAACACAAACAAAAGGTCAAGGTCAAGGTCATTCTTCAAGGTCTAAGGTCAAAAATACAAATCAAAGGGAAGTAATAAGCTTTAAAGGGAGATAAATATTCAATACTGAACATAGCAACTTGATATTTCTCATGCATGTGTATCTCATGGAGCTGCACATTTTGAGTGGTGAATCTACAGTCACAGTAGTGGCTTTTAATTATTTGCTACTAAAAATAGAGATTTGTCAGAGACAATTATTTTCAAGGGAAGTAATTTATATAATTATAAATCTCAGATTATATATTTCCTTACCAAGAATTCAAGTTCTTTTCACAGTTACTGTACAGATTTTTTATTTTGATTATTTACAACTCAAATGATTGATTTGTCAAAGGTTTATTAAAATGATATAATTATCATTTCTTTACTGTAGTAATTTGTGAATGGTAGGGTTTATTACATACCTGTGGACTTATGTCCATGGATACATGATGAACTCTGGCTATTATCTCTTTGATAAACCACAGGCCTTGGTTGTCAGTGATGTCTGACTTGGTCATTTTGACTGTCTACCGAACCCCCCCCCCCCCCCCCCCGGTTGGATTGGTACAAAATCCAAGGGAAGTAATAAGCTTTAAAGGGAGATGGTTTCTATACCTGCCAAATGATAAATAGTAGGGGGCATTGTGTTTCTGACAAACACATCTCTTGTTTGTATTTCATGATAAAGATATAACAAGTTACATTAATATAAGAATATGAGTTAGATACTTTGCATTTAAAAATATATTAATTTGTTGCGATTATTCGTTGTAGGTTTTTGAACTGAGAGTTTCCAAGTGTGATGTCGATCGTTGTTTGTAAGACATAATAAATATTTCTTTCCAGTTTAATTCATGATCTTTGCCATTTTATTTGGAATTTGGGTGGTTTGTTAATGATGTTGTTTGTTTGTATTCAGTAAAAATGTTTGTTCACTTTTTGTTTTGTTGCTAGTTTTTCGGAAAATTGGGTTCTAAAATTTAACGTGTTGTTTGTGTTTATAATAGATTTTATATGGGATGGAATACTTTTGATTACCATGTAATACATAGGGAAGTTTGTTGCTGGGATTCATACAAGTAGCATATATTATCAAAGGAATAACAATCGTTTATTCGGTAATCAAATAGTTGATCGACAAAAGTTAATGTTGTTTTCAAACCAGTATTTATAACAATGTGCTATCATTTGCGTTTATATTTTTATTATTCCTTATTGTTTAACTATTTGTTTCTTCTAACATATTTGTGGCTTGACTCCCTGCTGATAGTATATTAGATATAAACATATTATTTTTTGCTATATCAGGTATAATAGACACACTAATGTTACTATCAAAAATAAAGAGCCACCATATTTAGCTAGTTTTTTATTGACACAAAATGCCCATTTACTCTTATTTGTGGTATCTAATATTAGTTTGACCCAACTGGATTTGATTGCATTTATGAACGAATACATGTCAGTCAGTTGGAGACCTCCAAGCGCTAAAGGTTGTATTAATTGTATTCGTTTTTATTTTGTCGGATTTGCCATCCCCTAAGAATTCAAAAATAGACGTTTTTATATCATCAATGATTTAAGTTAATTTTTCGATGTTGCCATGATTTTTAAGACAGTTTTTTTAATTTTTTTAGTTTGGGTAGTTTTTACATATTTTTTTAATTTTCATTGTTTGTAAGTGTAATAACTAACGTTGATGCCTCGTTTGATGCTAATGGAAGTTCATTTCCGTTTTAAGATGTATGTTTGTTTGTCTATAATTACCTCCTTTTAGCACATTGCATTTCAATGTATTCAGTTTTAGTCCTGATACGTTTCCAAACAAGATAAGTGATTTTATCAAGTTGTTAAAGAAGATAGGATTATTATTGCTAAAATTAGTGGCGTCTTCGGCGAATAATGACTGTTTTATTTCTTCGCCTGGTTTAACGCCTATACCATTTATATCTGGGTAAGATTGTATATAATGAAATAGCAATTCTATACATATAATAAATAACGACGCTGAGAGAGGACATCCCTGTCTGACACCTATTTCAATATTTAAACTGTCAGAGCAGAACCAATTGTTTATAATTAGACTTCACTATCTTATAGTGGTACATTAATATTAAAATGTTGTTAACTTTAATGAAATTTAGAACGACCAACTTTGATCCGACACGGACATGTTTACTTTTTGTGTTGTAGAACAAAGATTGCATATATGTGTCGTTTCAATAAACCGGCACAAGGTAGTGGGCATTTTATAATAGTATACATATCCCTTATAAATGAAGTCGTTATCGAATGTGCAATCATATAAAATATCTTATTTTGTTGATTTCTGGAAACACTCTTACAGAGCTTTTGTTCTTGTATTTTAATTCATCAAAGATTGATCTGTTTTGAAAGTCAGTGTACTAAGATCGTTTATACTCGCTCAAAAGTAACGTTAGAGTGTTTTTTGTCCATATGCTAATGAAATGTAATTATGCGTACATGGATGTCTGATTAGATCCTTTTTCACTTTGGTTTTACGACGGAGGAGAAAATTCTAAAACAACATGAACAACCCGATTTTAATTTTCTAAAATTCTAAAATGTATGTTATTTCAATTGTACTTCATTTAGATCACCCCCCCCCCCTGCATTCTTGACAAAACTATTGGACGTTAAAAATATATGTATATTGCACAGCTACAGCTGCAAATGTAAACCTGCGAAAGACCCTATTACTAATTTACACGAATAATAAAAATAATAATAATTATACTTAATACACGAAATCTTTTACTATTGCACATCTATTTATGCTTATAAATGGCATCTTCATGTATGAAAAATTGCAGTATGATCAATGTCGCGGTTTCACGTTTCCTATAAACGTCAATTTTCCGTTTTATTGTATTTATTATAATAATACTTGTGATATAAAGTAAAGTACGTAGTCCTTCAAACTTGGTGCATTTGTTTTTAATAATATAGTATGGACCAAATGTCACTAAAGACCAGCTTTTGATATGATATTTGCATAAGGCAGTAACATACCTGGCCTAACTCATTTATAGAACATACAAATCTACGGCTCTTTCATCAGCATTAATCGATATGACGTCATAATCAGAATGACGGAGTTGCACCAAAATATAAAAATGACCGACATTCCAGCTTAAGCTAGCTTTCAATCTAAGTATTTCTGCAAATGATTTTGTGCTCGAAATCGTATGCAATCATGCTTGTTTTACCTTGATATCTTGATTTATCTGTATCGCAGATGTTGAAAAAAGTCAATAAAAAATAAACGGCGTTTTGGTAATATGTTTAATAAGTGTCAGCCTCTTGTGTAAAATACTGAACAAATGATTGAATACTGGTGGAACATTGATTCTTTTTTGACAGCGTTGTAGAATATAACAAGAAAAACTACTGTATACCATTACTATGCTGCGATGGGCCCGCATAAATCGGTTCTGTCTAAAGATTCTTTTGTTCCAATCTAAGACGAAAGTTTTTTAGAGAGCTTATCGAATGATTTAAATCCTATGAAATACAATTTTGGATAGACATTACATACAATTTCGGCTTGTGTAATATTTTTTTATCACCTTGTAAATCGTGTCAGCTGTTGTGTCCAATTTGTCCGCATGAACATCGTTATGCCCCGGACACAAATCACATCGATTTAAGACGCAAATACATATATTTGTTCACGTAAATTGTAACATCATTAAAATATACTTTACGAGCTGTGAAGTTCAATTAAATGTTAACATCGTTTGCATTTCGTCGTATATACGCATTTAATTAACGTATACATTAAAACATAAAATAAATAGTCTGAGTTAAAGAACGCAAAACATAAATGTGTATTGACTGTGTTGCTGTGTTGCTGTGTTGCTGTGTTGCTTTGTGATTTATTTTTCACTCTATTTGATGGAACATACAAGGTACTTGGTGTTAGTTTTTTTCATTTCGCAAATGTATTTTATGCTGCAAATTTCTTCATATTTCATTTGGTCCTTTGCAGTACCTGTTGTTACACTCGTCGCCACAACACAGTTCATCTTTCTTACAATCTTTATCAGTTTGGCATTAATTAGGTAAGTCAACACAGCCAGGTATAACCACAGCTGGGAACAAACGACACGAGTTGTCTGGAAAGAGCAAATCAAGTCCATTTTAATGCAAATAATCAAACACATTAGGCACAACACACTGAATTACACACATTTTTAAGAGTTAGTCAGGTCGAAAAGTAATTTCATTTAACCTAAACTATCCAAATATAACACAAATTAATGTAATGACAGCAAAAAAGCAAAGAGGTGTCGTATGCTTCAATTAAGATGAACATTTTATGCAACACATAGTTGTTAAAGTCCAAACATTTAATTTGGTGGTGAAAATTCAGCAACATTTATTAATCAAGAATGCTGAATAAGGTGAAAAAATGTATGGAAAACAGTACGCTTTGTGTAGTTTTAATAATAAATACATGTATCAATTCTCGATTTCTTACATCATTTATATTTTAACGCGATAGTATGCGTATAATGTTTTAAATACACATATAACTCAGAGTTTGATATCCGCTTTGAATTATCTTATATGTTGATTTGAACAAGTAGGAGATCACGAGTTTCAGCTACAGTGATCCTTGACGTTTCATTTGAAGTCCTTTCCACTCATGTTTTGTTCGTAGTATGTTGATATCGCTGTAAGTATGTTTATGCAAGTTACAACTCGAATGCTATAACTTAGATATATGCTAGTTTTGGAATAATATTTAAAGTGATTATTGTTGAACAATATAATAATGCCAAACGGAATATGTAAATGAAATCGAATGGTTATCAACGATGTTCAATAACATGACATAAAACAGTATATTTGTAACACTTACCTAGAAAACAAGTTCCATTGTAACAATTGTATCCGAGTAAACATTTCCTTCTATAAGAACATAACGGACCACCTTCTTCCCTAAATGGACAGGTTACATCTCGGCAACATTTTCTTCGAATACATGGGCAGGAATTCCTCTTGCCTGCACTGGCAAATAAAAAAATGCAATTGTATATCATATATAGGAACGCATAAAGTGGAGGACCGCTACCTGCAAATCTTTGCTAGGAATAATGCTGCCTATTTAAATCATCGTCGTTTAAATCACTACATCTACTGCTAATACCTCTAACACCTCTTGTATAATCTCTTCTTCTATTTCTATTACACTACTGCTACTTTGTCTGCTGTTACTTCTACTATGATTAACAATAATACTTCTGCTGCTGCTGCCACTATAACTTATATTGCAACTTCTTATACTGCAACTACTACTGTAACTACTACTACTACTACTACTACTACTACTACAAATACTTCTACTACTATTACTACTACTGCTACTACTACTACTACTACTACTACTACTACTTCTACTACTACTACTACTACTACTACTACTACTACTACTACTACTACTACTACTACTACTACTAGTGCTACTACTACTACTACTACTACTTCTACTACTACTACTACTACTACTACTACTACTACTACTACTACTACTACTACTACTACTACTACTACTACTACTACTACTACTACTACTACTACTACTACTACTACTACTACTACTACTACAACTACTTCTTCCACTTCTTTATAAATACCTATACTTCTATTACCACTGCTACTAATAAAAGTACCTCTGGTTGTAATATGAATACCTACCATTTAAACTGAAACTATTCCTGCTAGTAACATGGTAAGGACAGCTACCTAGTCCTGTTTCTGTTTATACAATTTTATATTCATAACATTATACGTCAACTAAAATAACTACCGTATGTGTTACCTGTTGTAGCGCAAATAAAAACACACAGTGGTAATGTAAGCCTATACATTTCGTTAACCGTCTTGTCTAAGCCAGACTAGCAGGTTTTTATCCGTTTCAAACGGTTTGCCCGGCTTTTGATACTTGTAACCATTATACTTCAAGGGGTACTTTAGGTTTTCAAAGATTTAATAACTTATTCTTATAATTGTTACAAGATCAAGATTATCAAAACATAAAGAATTTCATTCAGTGACCTTTAAGTTAAGCATCATTGCCGCGAACATTAATTCGAGCTTAATTTCAAATTTCTATTAAATTATTTTACGAGCCGAAAATGAGAAATAGTTTACAAAGGTTTGGATTAAGGTTCTGGCATCCAAGACAGACATTTAATAGCTGCAAGAAAAATCAAAGCGCTGAGAGCACTGAAGTTCTTCGCTATTGCATAATCTTAGACGCAACTCAGTTTTCAAAATTATGTTATAGCTTTTTATATCGCAAGTTTGAAATGAACACAACCCATTTAAATTTATAAAGAGTGTGTCTTAAAGCACAGGTAGAGATGTGTGTGCACTGTTTTTTTCTCATTTTTTTGATAGAGCGATAACTTATACAAAATAACAATATGTATCTTTTTTCGCAATTGGTTGCTGCACTGTCAACCATCTTTAAAATGTTGGTTGCCTTGCCAAAGAATAACAAGCCTAGACTCATGTACATGTTGTGTTATGTGTATCTAATACTTTATTTCTATTCTTTACATTATTGAGCAAATATTTTGTCAACATGACAGACTTTTAATGCATCATGTCCTGTTGTTAGCCGGAATTGAAACATTTCCTAGGCCTAATTGATCCACAATTGCCAATTTGTATTCTATGTTTAATTGGATTGAGTTGTTCAAGCTTTGAAAAGTTGCCCTGCTTTTAAGCCCAACTGTTACCAACTTTTGAAATTGAGTTTCCTAGGCTTAAATCTATTGGCCCCAGGCTAACAAGCAACCACTAAACCTGTAAGTTACTCAGGATGTAAGATCTGAAAGTGTATTGAACTCATTCAATCTGAAAGTATGAAGACATTAAAGAGACCTTTACACCTTTTGGTAAATTGACAAAATTAAACGATTTAATAATTTGGAGAGTTCTGTTGTTGTCGTTATATGTTTTCATACTACAAGGATTGCTCATATAAAGTATAAAATACATCGCTCATGGTATGAGCAAGGATGGCCGACTGGTCTAAACGATAGACTCTTATTCCAGGGGTCAGTGGTTCGAGCCCAGTTGAGGGTAACTTTTTTTTGTTTCTTTAATTTTATTCTTGTTTTTTTAAATGGAGCTTTTAAAATCCAATGTTTACATTTATTAATATTAAGTATTTAATGTCAAACTGTGAAAAGGTCCCTTTTAGATGTTAACTAAAAATGCCACAAGGTAAACATTTATAACTCATTTTTGTTTATTTGATTTAAAAGTTATTTGCCTTGTCAGCGAGGTTCCTTTGAAGTTATTATCACTTTTATCCTTTTTTTCAAATCATTAATAGAAAAGATAACTTAAGCTTTATTTTGGAAAAAAACAGGGCTTAATTCATATGCATAAATTGTCATACCAGTATCAGAGACTATCTTTAAACGAAAACAACATCAAATAAAAAAGTGTCCTCCTTGATTTGCTTGTGTGTATTGCATAGGCTAATCAGTGTGCACAGGCTAATCTGGGACACCACTTATTTGACATGCATTAAGACCCGTTTTTGCGGAAAGCATCCAATATGTACAGATTTCAATGACAATCTGGCCAGTGTCGTCCCAAAAGCTGTTAAACACTATTGATTACATACACACACTGCTGTCTGCTGTTTTCTGCAGTGTACAAGTGGTAGAGTATAAACAGGCAGATGTGGTTATCGTTCCTAGCGTAGTTAGTTCCTAGCGTATTTAACAGCAGACTGATTTGCAAAAGATACTCATAACCTTAGTCCTTCGCAAGCGAAGAACTAAAAACGGCGTAGATCCGTTAATGCCAAGGTACTCAATAACAACATCCGCGACATACGGTCACCCTGAACAGGATCATGTTAAATTGAGTTGATTAATTGCACTTTCTTTTACGATGTGTTATAACGTGAACACATTCGCATCGATATATTGCAAATACGCATGATTTACATCGGTTTATTTTATCTTTATTGTTAAGGTTTGTTCTTTAAGACGCTGGTGTGTCTCGTGTATTATGTTTGCACAAACGTTTCCCCTACAAATAAGATTCACATATTTGACACAGCATGCATCATCGAAGTATGAAGAAACAAAATTAGCGTTTTATCATTATATTTACTGTTTAAATTACATTTTTGTGTATTATCTTAGTGTTTGGTTTGAACATTAAAACAATATATTATCTCTCAGTTCATTTTGCCTTGTCAAATCGATTAATGTTTTTGCAAAATCCTAATTTTTACCCAATACGCGCATGTGCCTAATTTGTAAAGACAAACAACCATCTACCTTTAATCAATGTTGTGTTGGCAAATTAATTCGTAATCTCAAAGATAAATTCGGTTTTCTCCAACAGATGTCGACATAACAAGACAGAGTTTTTACCTGAATAGACATTCAACGGAAGGAAACAAATCTTATAAAGTTTGTTCATTTTACCATGAAACGCATTATAGGGAAACGAACGGTGTACATATGATTAGAATGCTGCGTACTTTGCTAAAATGATCATTAATAACCAAATACACACTTAAAACCATTTGTCGAAATATTATGTCAATTAAGTCATTGAATGTTTTTGTTTTATATGCACGGGCAGTACTTGTTATGTTCACTAGGTGATTACCAAAATGCGTTTAAATTTAAACAAATGTTTGATAATTTGGTGTAGTGCATTTTCGTTGTGTTGTAATATCAGCTGAAATAACATATAAAACGCTATTTTTATAAGTGATATATTTTATAAATATTTTTTGTCTTTCTGTTTATCTTTTAATGATGTATAAACCATTTATATACACCGACAATAATACTTCTCAACCGTCATTAATCTGCAATCTGATATACTTCACGTGACTGACCCAAAATAAGTCTGCGTGCCCATTTAATGCGATTAATAGATTGCATTACATTTGGTACATCACTTGCAAATGTAATATTCAATATAATATGCCAGTGACCGCAATGCGCTACGTAAGAGTATGGAAATCAGATGTTAAAGAATGTGTCAGGTAGTGGTTTGATTACGTTTTGTTGATGTGTTTTCTGTTATGTCAAATATTAAAGTTATACAAAATGAATGTGAACTGTTTATTATAAAATATCTTTAATTAATAGGTTTAGATGTGATATCTTGTAAAATATTACTTTAATTTGAAAAGGCACACAATATAATTAAGTGATTTCTTAACGTGTATTTTCTGACTATGTTGTATCGGTAGCATATCAATAGTTTGTGGAGCTGAACAGCGTGTTTTCGAAACAAAACTAAATAGAAAAAATATGACAAATAAACCTAAAGTTTCAGAGAATGCTGACGAAAATATGTTAACTGAGAACAGGTTGATATGCTAATTACAAACTATGTCTACAATTCTATGTACAATGCTGTTTTATTTGAAATCGCAATCACAAAAACCCACACATATTTGATTGTTATATCATATCGTTTAATGATTAAAAAGCTAATTTGGAAACTATAAATATCGCGTGCTTTCTGCAAACAACTACAGCTTCTTAAATTGTTTCTATTTTAATAAATTGGCATTGTCGTAATAATGAATTGCTTCAAAGTTATTTTCATTTGAAATACATGTACAAAATTGTTTAAAATTGTTTTTTGGGAATTGTTAGTCTATACAATGTTTACAACGTATAGTCACCATGCAGAATCTTACAATAACGATTACCTCGACCAACTTGTTCGGTGTTGATGTGACATCAAAAACCGTCCTTGTGACCAGAGGCAGACATTGAAGGCACATAAGACTGAGCGCGGTTTTGTATCTAAACATCTTGTAGATAAGATTTATGAAAGTTATTGAAGACCCCAAATTGTCGAAACATGACTGAGTATTTGGTATAAAATTTAACATAAAATAAAATTGTTGACTGATGCCTGTCTAGTTAAAGATGACCAATTAGAACACAATAAGAAAAATACGCCAAGACATGACTATGCTTAGATTGCACAATGTAATGTTATTTGACCGCTCAAAAGAGCAAAGAATACAACCACAACGACCGTTAAAACGTAAACATGCAATGGTTATTTCCACACAGGCAACACGACTATGCATCTCTACTGGTGTAGAATCTTAAGAAAGCATATTTGAAAAGGTACATATTTGTGTGTTTTTTTAAATATATATTTAGTTACAACAGGATACTGGAACACTACGCATGTCTCGACTTCACCAATCTTAACGTTTTTTTTCAGTTTATGATTGAAACATAGCTGAATTCGACAAAACGGTTGGGTTAATGTTTCAGAAATTTAGCCTGAATATAATCGCTGACCGTGTATAAGGCCAAGATTACATTCCAAAATATCATATTCAACGATTAATTAAAGCGAACCATATCCACCAGTGACGTGACAACGTGTTTAAAATATGTGATGGCGTTGTTGACGTGAAAAGTAATATGTTTCTAATTATATTTCAACTACAGTATAAAAAGGTTCTGTGTAAGTTTTTATAGTTGTATATGTCTATTTTACAGAAACAATTGTGTTGTTTCAACTGAAAAGGTTATAATTGATATACATGACTTTAACATATCGTCAAAATCTTTATTTAACATACTCGCTAATAGTAATAAGATTGTGACTTGTTTCCGATATGAAAAAAGCAATGAATTTGGATTGGTCATCTTATCCTGGAAATCAAGGACCTTTGCAATATTTGTTACACGGTGATTGCAGCAAAGCTCCCCTTTGCGGCTTCTGGAGCAGTCTTGCACTGATCGGGTGTGTTGCAATGTCTACCGTCATGATGTGGGCGGGACACTCGTTTACTGCAAAGGACGTTTATTTATTAATAGCAACATTGTTTATAATTGAAATTCAACGATGTCGGTGTTGATGCAAATTAACGTTATTTTCAGAAAACGGGACGAAATGAAGAATACAGGCTCTTCTTAAATCAACGAGCTGAAAAGATATACGATGTAATATGCTTAATGGCGTCACAGAAATGTTCCACATGTTTATCACATTAATTTTAATAATTATCAAGACAATGCCTTTGTTTCATAAATGTCTGATTGTTAACTTGACTTGTTCAAAGATAGTGCAACTAAGATTTTTCCATCGCCGAGATTCGAACCTGGGTCATGTAAACAATCGTTAAACCCCGATAACAAGGCTAAATTGTCTTTAAAATGTATTAAGATGGACAACAACCACCACCTAGAACACCACTACTTCTACTACTGCTAGTAGTAGTACTTCATCTACATTCTAGTGCTACGTCTTTTACTTTAACTAATTCACTAGTCGATACATTTTGTAATGCGTTTTTCTAAGCACACTGCAGAGGGTTTGCTTGAGTGGAAGTGTTTGAACGTCTTTTCCATACACGCTAAACTATTGGTACGCGTATAAAATCAAATAAAAAATACGAATTTGGTGACGATTTATTTTTTTAATTTGCGTTTTTTATGTTTCTTTATATTGTGACACTGTTGCGGTCTATCGTAAGTATAAAACATCATTAACGGACTTGTTTCTTAATGTATATTGTCGTCAATGTGTCTAAACAAATAACGTTAAGCAATGTTAATCGAGAACATTAAAAAAAATATACACACTTTCTTATTGGCCTTAATTGACATACGTTTAAGTGTACACATAAGCTGGTCAGATCCGAGAGCTACTAAGTGCAAGAAACGTCACTAGTTGACACCTCAATTACCAACGCAAATAGATTGTAGTATGTTTTTTAAATGTTACTTTACGACATATTACAAAGTGAGTTCGGCGTTATATTATAATACTTGTATAATACTTGATTGCGGTAGTATGTTTATTTTATATTAATTGTAAAACACTATACACGAATCGGTACACGAAACTTAATAATTTTGATTGTATAACTGAAGTTTTTATTCTACGTTAAGTTTTGTAGTTGCAATTTTAACGTTTTATTAAAGACCTGATGATTTTTTTTAAATCAAGTTCTCCTTTGATGGTACGTTATAGAATGGTATCTACGTTCTACATAACACTGCTACAGACAACATTGAATTGTGTTTGAATGCCATCGCACGATATCTGTGTAGGCATGATGTATTGCACAAAATCATCGGTATTCGCTTTGACCATACAGCTATAATAATAATTCTACTTCAATTGGAAAACAAACGCTTAAATATTTTAAGATGTATATGATTTGTTCTGAAAGCCAGTTTTGTAAATTAAGTTAATTGCAATTAATTAGCAAATTTAATTGACACGACTTATATAGGTGTATCCTTATATTCGAATCAAATAATATAAACGTTTTATTCGCAAACAACATAACAACCATCTTCTTAAAATCGAACAATATGTTTATTGACTGACGGTTTGTAAGCGATGCTTATAAATCGAGCACTATGAAACCTCACCTTTGAACGGACACGTTGTACCTCGTCAACACTTCTTTTCAAATGCGGGTGTATCGATATGTCGCCTATAACGCTCATTGTATGAATTTGAATCTATTAATTTTGCAAAGGTATTTTAACACACGTGGAAGACGGAATTGAGCGACGTTTGATATCTCGCTCTCTCTTATAAAATGTAATAAAACCCACATTTACATTTATCTCCTAACTTACGGCAATAACGTTGCTTCCAATCAGATGTATAATTCAAAAGTGAAAACATAAAGACATTATGGTGGTTTAAATATCATAAGAATGTTGTTGTTTTTTCTGTAAAAAGCATATAAATCAACCACCAAAACTATTAAAAAAATAATTTAATTTTATATAAAACTGTATGGTTCGTTTCATTAAATTCTATCATAATTTATTCTGACATAAGTATGTTTCACTGTTTTGTGTCAAGAAAATGACATAATAATTATATTTGATTATTTAAAATTGTGTCAATAAAAATGGGTGCAAAAGCATTTTCTTCAATCAATCAAGATTTGTTTTTTACACAAACTATGTAGCATGTGAGGTGTTGCATATGTTGGAAGAAGAAAGCTTAATGAGAGCAGGTTTACTTATTCAGCGACACTACATGTGTAAGTATAAGATATCTACCTGTCGAGGACACCGTTTACAATTTAAAAAAGTTTATATTAAAATTAAAAACGAGTTAAGAGTAAAAAGAATTAGTTCTGAATAATTCATCAAATACAGCTTGTTTGTTTACTACCGTAATTACTCTAAGTTTTCGGACACTCTATGTTTTCGGACACCCTCTTTTTTAGCCAATTTTTTTTTCGTGACTATATTTTCGGACGTACGGATTTACGTCCATAATTAATGACTGCAATTTTCGTACAGTATATTTTACAGCGCTAGTTAACTAGATATATGCCCTTATCTGGGACCCTTCGATCATGATGTTTTACAACCGGATGAACGTAATAAAACCTGGCATAGAATGCCCTGAGGGCAATGGACCATTACAATTGCGTTATTGGGTAGATTACCATGTATACCTGTAAAATAAACAATGGTTTCACCCAACAGCATTTAAAATGATACCGTATTCAGGAAGCAGTATGGTTGTTTTTTATGACGTTTTTATATACCATTTCAGGTAAGAGATTGCAAACAAGAAATATCTTTAAAAAAGATAGACGGCGTTGATTGTGGTCGGTGTTTATGAACGATCAAAAGTTATAAATATGAGATGAAAAATAGCGAATGCCTTTTTCTGCGCAGTTCTTAGCTGCATCACACGCAAATAGATTACAGGGTGTTGCGCCAGATTTCGTGGCTTATTTTGCTTTATATTATTACTCAGAAATCTATATTTACAGAATGAAAAACACAAGAACGTGAAAATAAATGATTCCATTATTAATAGTATCGTGAATCATCGTGCTCATGCTTAATAAATTGGTCAACAAGGATAAATATCTCTAATTAAATTAATCAAAATTGGTTCTTATCATGCAATTGTTGAAAACACATAAACAATCTATGATTGACATACCATAATAATATCGCCGAATATCTTTATTTAGTATACTTATGATCAAAATAAACTTCAAGTGCACATAGTTTACGCGATAGCGTTTATATAACGATTTCTGTAATTGACCGCAAACTGACCTTGATTCCTTGCGGGTTGGAATGCAATGAATTAAAGTGAGTCAAAAATTCCACTGCTGGAACAACGGCTTGTTTGAACAAAGCTTTAAGAATTTACGTGTTTAACGGTCAATTTCGAAAACAATTTTAAATATTTTCGTCAAAGCGTATGTCAGGTAAATGAACAACAATACTTATATGATCTAAAATTTATAAGTGCACAGAATGCAATATCGTTGTAATAACCAAATATGAGAACACAGCCTTTAAGCTCTGGCGCTGACATTATTCTTAATATAAAGGGACACACACTCTGTATTGATGTCGAGAATTGAGTGTGAAACTTCTCTATCTCTCAAACCTTATCATTAAAGATACAATTGTTTCATGCTGAATACGCAGTTAACATCGTTGCTAAAACGAACTGTAGTATCCCTTTTCACACCCTATACTTCCCAAAAATAGGAAGTCGATGGAATAACATATTAATGTTAATGTGAAATATGTTTGCAGATTGCACGTTTTCTACTGCGAAAAGTTTCAGGCCTACCGGCGGAAAATTTTATGTTCAAATTGTTTGGTCACTTACAATGGTCAGGCTAAGGTGAAAAGCTGGCGTATACAGCTACGCCGAATAAGTGAAGTTGTACTTTATTTAAAGCAGGGAAAGGAGAGTACAACACAATATTATTATTGCACATTTATTAATTGGTTATATTTTATTATAATAATTGACAAACAACCATAACATGTTTGTCTCTAAATTTTCAGACGCTCGTAATGTTTGAATATTTTTCGTATCTAAATTTTCGGATACGAAAAAAATTAATTATTTTTAAGTGTCCGAAAACTTATAGTAATTACGGTATTTATTGTTTAATGGCAATCATTGTTATCTTTCACAGAATAAACACAATGCAGATTAGTTGTGAAAGTCGCATTCTCAAATTATCTTAATACAATAAATGTATTGGTGTTACTATTCGCAATTGTAAAATGTCCGTAAACAGTATATATACATTTACATACCATAAACGATAATCAATTTATAAATACTTTAAACGTGTATGTGGTAATAAATCAGTTGAACCATGAAATAACTGGTTCTTTGATATTTAGTTTTCCTTTGATTTTCCTTTTTATCCCACCTTGGATAAAATAATATAATATAGGCCATATAATTATCTTCAATCTATAAATAATTAATATCAAGACACGTTGTTAAGGCAGACTTTCTGGTAACCATAAAATAGTCTTAATTTCAGGCAGTCTGTACGATATTACACCCGTATTTTTTGTTGTTGTTGATGTTCCTTATTTTATAACGATCTTTTAGTGTGCTGCTGTTGATTATGTCCCTCGTAATATCCAACTGAACAAACGTGCGTTTGACTATTCTCTATTAAATACAGTAAATCAATGAATTGACTGTTCTCGACAAAAACAGTTAATCAATTAATATCAACAACTCTCAATTGTAAACATTTTTAAATGTAAAAAAGTTGTTTGAATACGTATATATATGTATATATATATATATATATATATATATATATATATATATATATATATATATATATATATATATATATATATATATAATCCAAATCAACGCGGTTTGCAGCAGCTTTCTTCCACAAATTGTTTAAATAATCTTTATCGTTGAGTTTCTGTTGATAAAACATATCTCGCAATTTATTACACAACTCTTATAATAACTCTAAGGTTTTTTCTGTTTTGTGAGTTTATTAACAATTCGTATATAGACGATTTTAGTTAGTACGGCTTCTGTTCTTACATGTATGAAACAAATTTGAAGTCAGGGTAACATCACATAATGCGTAAAGGACTAAATTACTGGCATGTCGACATCGATGTCATGAAGCGGAAATCTTACTGGGCACTGACAGTTGAGTGTCCGAGAGATATAGACTCGAAGAATTCATGACGTCTTTATGTGTAGATAAAACAATAAAAACAAATTGAAATGACTATTAAACACTTTTTACACTCTTTGGTTACAATCTTAAACGTAACCCCTGGGTATGCCCGGTGCCTTTACGCGTATTCCCCGTACCGGGGGTACATTGTATTATACTTAAGAGTTCCCGGGGTACTTTTCAGTAGTACATGAGCCAACAATCTCCGGCAACGACCAATTGTATTAAAATATCTCGGAGTATAACCGAGTTCCTTTGAGCGTTTTGCACGTACTCGGGAATATTGTTGTATACTTAAGAGTACGTTTAAGTAGTACTTCGGTCGACCAATTGAGCGCTACTTATAGATATACTTCCTAGCACAATTATCAATTACTCGTTAGCAAACAAAACATGTAACTTCACATTCATTAACGCGGGGACACGCACAGACATCTTTCAATTGCATATTCCATAAGATGAAGCGTTCTGCTAACATGGAATTGATCTTAATGAAGTTACGATAGTCATATTTACAGAGATATTAGCTCTAAGAACGACTACTCAGAATGTGTTTTGAAACTATGAAACAATCGTCCGATTGTTAGAACGTATACAAATCAAGATGTAAAAATCCCTAAATTTAATGAAATTATTATGTTTATGTATTATTTGAAGTACAAGTAAACATTACATCCGGACTACCTGTTTCTGATGTACTTTTGTATGTACCAGGTTAGGTTAGTATCAGATTCGTGCTGGTTTGCGGACCAAATGTTAGTCTAACTGAAAATATGAGTTGCAATTTTGAAGCAAACGAACAATATTATGATATGTCATGAAGCTCTTATCGGGTAGGTGTGTCATTGATTTAAATAGGAAAGTTATGTCATTAAATAGTGGTGAACATGGTTCGGTTTTCATACAACCGAACAGGATTGGGGTGGTCAAACATGAGGCGATCCTAGAGAGACAGAGAAGGTATTGCACATCCCATGTTGATACAATTAAACGGTTAAATGACTTCAGAGAACAGTGGGTGTAATAAAAAAATTGAACGGAGAGTGGATTTCATTAAATCGAGCGCAAGAATGGTAGTCATCAAACTGAACGGAATATGGGTGCCTTGAAACTTACCTGGAGATTTGATGCCACAGAAAAGGAAAGGAGAGAAGGTGTTAAACTAAACGGGAGAGTGGATTTCATTAGATCAATTTCAAGAATGGTAGTCATCAAACTGAACGGGAATATGGATGAATTGAAACTGAACAGGACAATTGCTGCCACTGAACTGGGCAGGTAAGGAGGTGTTACTTAACTAAACGGGATCGTGGGTATATTAAACAAAACGGGAGAATGGGTTTTATCAAACTGAACTCAAAGTGGTTCTCACAAAATTCGAAGAGAGATTGGTTTTTATACAACTGAAGAAGATATGTTGTTTTCTAAATCCCAATGGATTGTGGGTATCACAAAACTAAACGAGAGAGTAGATAACGTCAAACTATAAGGGGGTGTTTCATAAAAACTTGAAGTAATGGTGTCACAAAGTGGACTGAATATGTGATTCCAACATTATATAGATTTATTTTTATCAAAGGAATAGTGGATATTATCGATCGGGAACGTGGCTTTATTGCTTGTCTGTATTCAGACAATTTAAAATGGCGCATTGTCGTAATTGATACTGATTGTATTACTTGAACGTTGATATCTGATTTGTTGTGATCATGCTTAAGTTTTCAATTATATTCGTTTGATAAAAGCGTGAGGCGTACTATATGTATAGACGTAAATATTGTTTTTTGTGAAATCTACACATTAAAGCAATTTTTTTAAACACTTTCTGAGTTGTCGTTCTCAGAGCGATACTCTGTGTTACAATGGTTATCGTAACTTAATGGATTAACATGTGCATTTTCTACAGATAGTCTCATTTTTCAGATTTAATTGCAAGATGTCTTAGTATTTCCCCGCTTTAGTAAATGTTCAGATACGGACTCTGGGGTTACGTGTGAAGTATACTTGTGGCGTTGAGTAAATCTATAAGTTGCAGGAATTTTACACGATTCACAAAATAACTTTCCTCAAGATAGCTACAATTATCTCCTCTTTTGTTTCATGCACCCCTTCTTTATTTACTGCATCGCTCTATTTCAGTTTACTCCTCTTTTATTTAGTTGTGCACTCCTCTTTTATCTATCTCGTTCCCTTGACTAAGTAAGTCGTTCCAACGACATAGCTAACTCGATCCAAAAAGTCGTTCCCTCGAGTAAGTATGTAGTGGGAACGAGGTAGAAAAAAGAGGAGTGCATTACAAATAAGAGCAGTGTATGTTACCTCTATGCCACCGTACGACACAGTTTATAATACACGTTATTTTTCAAGTCTGTAGGCCTGATATGATCAACGTCATTAAACCAAATATATTACACTTCATTAAGTCTGTTACACGGATTTAGACTTTTGGATTCACTTTGCACTTTAAAAAACCCGAAATGGTACACGACTTTAGACCCGTTATGTAATGCGTCAATATACCCGTTATCTTGCGCGGTATAATACTTAATGCATTAAACGTCAAGATTTACTTAACTGTAAACGTGAAATGACCCATTTTGTTACACAGTTGTTACACTGGTCTACTAACAAGGTATAAGATCAGTGACGTTGAACGTCAGTAAGATTGTGTTATTACAAGTACCAGCGTCCGTGATCTCATATGATGTGTTAAAGACGACATGGTTGCCATTTGGTGAGAAATCTAGATTTTAAACACACGGACTACACAGGGTGAAGGAATAAGGAATAATACCTGAAAACCATTTCGAACAAGTGAAATACGGTAATGGAAAGGTTCCTTGGTTGACATTGAACAACAATTTAAGAATAGAAATATTCGTTGAAAAAGGGGCAACATAGCGACGTGTTATGATGCCCACAAAGAGGGTAATATATTCCCAACAAAGGGATGTGGTATGTGGTATGTTGACCACAAAGGGTGTAATATGTTCCCAACAAAGGGACGTGGTATGCTGACCACAAGGGAAAGTGGTATGTTGGCCAGCACTAGATAGCATTAGCAAGTTTATTTATCTCCTTGTCCAAAACTTCGAGCTGAATCTTTAAGACTGTTTTATCAATGGTGTTGCTTGATGCACCCTCTCTTTTTAAAGAATTCTAAAGCGAAAGAGAGCTTTGTTTGGCTATATATAAGACGCCTATTTCTTTAAATAACCCCAATGCTGAAAAAACACCATTGCGGATTGTGCACTTGCATGGTTCTGAAGGCAGCTATAATTTGTTTTTAGAAATCGCTTGCAGTCCTTCAGTTGTGTAACTTCGTACTTTTATGGGATTGCTTCCTCTTCCATGTTGGATTGAAAGGTATAAATGTTTGCAGAAGGAAACAGACATTATACTTAATATATCACTACTTCAGGCCCTCTACATCTTTATGAATAGTATTTGGTTTGGTTGTCAATACGTGCGAATAATCGCTAAACCTCTCTTTACCGAAGTGAATCGACAATTCGACATTATTAACAATTAACATATTAAGGTTATTACAAGTGTTGTAAAGTGTGCACCTTATTCGATATCCATCGAAGACGTGTCTAAAGTGTTGTTTACAAGAATGTCAATTGGTTGTTGTTTAAAAATGGGAACCTAATTTGTCGGAATGATGCTTTGGTCTAGTCATACATTACACAGTTACATTATCAAATGCACAATTGATACAAGTATGTCCAACCATGCTATCTAAGTTGGTATTTTAGAAGTGACAACTTGGAATTTGCGAGTGCTTTGGCAATGCCAACAACAAATATCTCGGCGTCATTCTCAGACTATCTCTCATCGATGAAGGGCAACTGTAAGTCAATCTCATTAATATGGTTGTGGTAAACTTCTTAGATCGTCTCGGTCTGACCGTGACCTATCGTCAATTTAACGCCCGCATTGATATGACTCAATTAAAATAAAAGCGGCGAAAATCAAAGTCTTAAATAATTAAAAGTAGAAAAAACGTGTCTACACAGTTATGTGTGTACCTTCGCAGCCCTGGTCAAGTTTCTAATAATTAACGTTAGCCCCGGTAGCATTAGTAAATAATACGAAATCGTGAAAAAATGAAACGTATTTATTGCATGTATAAAACATAAAAATCGTTATATATTTACATGTATATATATATATATATATATATATATATATATATATATATATATATATATATATATATATATATGTTACATGTTTGAAAAAAAAATATTTTATATATATATATATATATATATATATATATATATATATATATATATATATATATATATATATATATATATATATATATATGTTACATGTTTGAAAAAAAAAATATATATATTCAAAAATGTAACATTTAATATAAGGTTTCTACGTAGTTGTAATAATACACATAATTGATTGCAACTTGCTTTTCGTAAATGACTTATTTAAAGAAACAGGTGCACTCTTGTCGATTGCCAAACCAAAGTAAAAGTTTGCAATCGTGCGTGATAAGACGCAAATCGACAAAACTTCAACCTTGCGACTGCGGTGTAACCGAATGCCGTATATTAAATTTATGAGAACACAGTCTGTCGATATCATTAACATATTTAAAAATGTGTTTTAATTTCCTTCTTAACAATTATATTCATTAAAAAAAGATTTTTTTAAAGAAAACATTATCGTTATCAAAACATGCATCGCAATAATCAAGTTACATGTACAAAATTATATCGGCATGTTTCAACGAATATTTTAAGAATATTCCGCATATTCCATTATATAATAATATTACAATTAGATTGTATAATATATTTAATATATATTCATGTAAGTCATACATACATTATACTCTATATATCCTAGCAACGGTTGAATTCCGTCAACAGTTTGCCTTTCGACATAACTAATTAACACAGGACCCGCGCCATGCGTTAATGCATCTTCTTCTTTATACGACCAGCTCAGCTCAAGACCAGCCTACACATTCGCTTTGTCTGGTTACGAGCTGCCTTGTCCGCTGATGAAACCACGACCCGTTGTGTGACCTTATAGCAGACAGGGAAGCTGATAACCAGACTACGTGTATGCGCAGGTTGGTCTGGAGTAAAACTGGACGCATATTATGTAAGATCCATGTTGGAAAGACGCGGCTCACATAGGACATTAACGAGGCAATACATGTCAAATAGTATACATAGAAAAGCATCAAGGTTAAACTCTATCTTGATTCAACACAATGTCTTATTCACATTGTATTTAAATCAATACGTGTTTGAAACTTTAAATAAAGGTTAGTAATTAAAAGATTTTTTTTTCTTACTTTCAAACGTATTTTTTACAAACTTTTGTTTTTCAAAAGATATCACGCATACATATCACACTAAAAAGAATTATCCGAACAATAATCCGAACATATGAAACGCCCATGCATACGGTAAGGCCAATACCATATGAGCAAATCAAAGCGTATTCATGTTTCATGATACAACACCAACAAAACGTATTTTCGAGTTTAAACAAAAAAAGTCCATTTCAATTCTCGGACTTTTTCAAATTACTTTTTTATAGAAAATAAAAAATAAAACAAACAATAATGAAAACGTTTGTCACAACAAATAATTTCAAAATAGACAATATTGCATTCTTCGATGTTTTAATATTTTTTCATTCAAGTCATATAAAAAACTTTTTCACTACAACAATAAGTAACGCAATCATAATTTAAGTATTTACATACATATGTGTGCATTGCATTTTACTTCTTTTTAAATATAAAAAGATTAAATATGCAACACAACCGGATCAAACTGTTTAAAAAGCTAATGAATATAACGCTTAATATGTACAACATTGTATTGAGACGATGATTCAAAGCAATGAGAAAGCCCGTTTTACTTAAAACGAAAATGTGTTATTGAAATAATTTTAAAATATGAAATCAATAATTAACAGTTAAAAAATCAATTCTAGCAAGAACTGGCAACGTATTATGCAATTCGAAATATTCTTTACAAGAACTACTTTTTAGATATTAGTGTGTTTGTTTGTAACTGTTATTCCGCATTATATGAATATAGTGTAAATGCAAAGAAATGGTTCATGTATTAATTACATTAATTAAATGTGTTTAACATGTACGACAACAAAGTTATCAGCAGAGCAACGTTGATAAAATTGCGCAAACACATCTAACTCAGTTATCTAGAATATAAAATTGATAAATTAGTTGTTAATGTCAAATATCATTCACATACGAAGTGTGTGTCGTATGGATACTGTCAAAATGTACCTTATTTGTACCACTTCTAAGCTATTGCATTAATTTATCATCGAGTCTTGTTCAAGAAAATGTATACGTGTGCATATAGATAAAGTGTAATAAGTCATATAATACATAAATAACAATTATTTCAATAATATTATGTACTAAACAGTTAAAAACAGTATTACCCCACAATAACGTATAGCGTACAAAAATAAAAATACATAGTTATTTGAAATAACCATAATGCTCTACATACACTATAAGCTAGATAACAAATTACAAAGCAAAGCAACTGTTCAAACAGAATATATTTTGTCATAAGTGTGAAACGAGAAAATAAAATTTCAGAAAAATCTCAAATACGACATAAAATTAATAAATCATTATCTTTGAGTAAATTGACTTATTAATAAAAAGGTAGTACGTTCATAAATATTTACATTTGCAAACGTACTGGGTTGATCGTAAAATGAAACACAGGTCATGTAAACGGATTATCCATCCACATTCAGCGATAAGAGCATACACTTTGATAATATTCCGTACATAAATTGTTAGTACAATTAAACAGTATAAACAGTATACAAACAATAAATTATTTACAAACATTATTTAAATGATGTTCTCACACAGCCAGTTAAATAATACTCTGTACAAACATAATACAACAAAATTAATAGTTTATGATTTTTTTTATCCTTTTACAATAATATTCGACGATGTTTCTGTAGGTATATCCATATAAAGATTCCAATGTATCATACATTTTAAAGTAAACAGAAAACGTGCAGAAATATTTTTAAAAATCGCGCGTATAAATATTTGCGAATAAAGACACGGAATTTAACTTCAAAACTGTAAAGCATAATGCTTGGACTTTTTAAACATTAATCGTATAAACGAAACTTTGTTTGGCTATCATACATAGCACAATTGGCTATCATATTTAGCACAAATTGAATACCAGTTTCCATCAACCGTAGAATTTATGAGTTTACCACAAGACGCGTGTTATTGAAAATTATACAATTTTTACTTTTTAGATTTTTATATTTCGTATAGCGGTGTCTTAGAAATTCGCATACACATCCATCCTGCCAAATACTTGTGACAGACAATAGTTCAAACAAGTTGAGTGTGCTATCAATTACTAATATATCGATTTTTTGCCAATTTCACATGCCACTATTTTAGATTGCACGTACGATATATACCGCTACATGCTTTCTTCTCAGTCAACTTGAGAGCAAAAGACCCGTATACGTAATTCATAACACTATATTTTCTAATTAACTGAGTGTGGGAAGAATATCTTAAGTTTGTCAAATACAATCAGCTGTCCTAATGTACATGCTCTCTATAATTGTGCTACGAAATATTTTAAACGTTTCCTTTCTGCCATCGTTTAATACGATCTTGACATTAGGTATTTCCCATGATAATAGTTTTGATGGCAAGTCAGATACATGTAAAATTACCATTCATGTCAGCGTGTCTTTTTTTAATTGTGTTTAATGACTCCCTTTAACGTTCAAAAAGTTTAATCTGTAATCGATATTTAAATTATTAACGTTATGTGTTACTTTGTATAATATTTATTATCGAATTTTTGTTGATATATGGTTTAATTTATTTATCATCAATAACTAAGACGCCATATGGACGCAATTTTGTTCAGTTGAAGTCGCGCGATCGGATTATTTTTAGATATGAAATATCGGCCCGGAGCCGATTTGATCATGTTTTTTCGGCGGATACGAATAACGGCCCTTATATGACGTCATTTTTTATTATACATATTAACGATATGCAATATAAGTATGTCCGACTCGGCTATATCAGAAGGCATTAAAGAAATGTTAATCCTGTCAGTGCTTATTCCGGCCTATTTACGTCGAGATTGATCATAAAAATTGCACAAAAATGACTAATGCCAATAGTTATGCAATTGACAGACAGGTACCCTTCTACAATAAAAAGTAGTGAGAGAATGACGTCGATATAAATTAATTATCTCGACGTCATGATCACACTTGTTATTTTTGTAGTACGGAAGCTTAGTATGGTTTCCACGGGATATTACTGATTCGATCCCCATTTAGGGAGCGTTCTTTGGATCTCAAACATAGACACAAAGCACTGGATCTATCCAGGAAAGGCTTCCGAGGTAATCGAGCTTATATAAATAGGTGTGAAGAAAAGTTTCATTTGTACTTCCCCAGCCCTTGATAAGTTTCGAACAGCCAACGTTATCACTTGCAGGATAAGCAAATAATACAAATACATGCGAACATGAAACATATTTAATTCACGTATAGAACGAATAATTATATATAACAGCTGTATATATATATATACATAAATATATATCGGACTTTAAGGATAATTTAATAATTACCAAACAAAAAGACACTAGCAATAACTTTAACTAACCATGTAAAAAAATACCGATCGCAAAATAGTATACATGACGTTGTTTTTAATATAATGCTGCGAGCCGTCTGTGGTGTATTCTTGTCAGGAATATTTCAATATTGCTAATATTTAATATTACGTATACTTATTAAAATGAGGAAAACAAGTCAGTTTCAAACTTCATTAACTTCCTGTCTGTCCTCTCCAGCCAACACATCCAGCCCTAGTAGCACTTCGTCATCTATGTCGGCCACAACTGCTTGTCAAGTCACCTTTATTGGGCCTACTTTCATATTAAATTCGCCCACCCCCATCTCACGTATTGGTGAACCACCTGCCCCACGCAGCTTGACTGATCCCTTTAGGACCGGCTTGTCCTTTGTGCTCAGCTGGTCATACACGCGACTGGACACAACCGTTCTCGAAGAACCGGTGTCGGCAGTGAAGGTCACTGGTGTCTCCCCTATCCACCCTTGGATATAAACACCAGTGGTCAGCTCTTATCCTCCCTTCACTCCAGTACAGGATACTTCCCTCTCCAGCTCGCTTACTCCAGTATGACGTTGCTCGCCCTCTAAGTAACCGTTGACTTCTTTTTCTAACAGGACCTGCCTCTGGGCTCGAGAGAAGCCCCTCGCTCGTTTAAATCTTCCCAAGATGGCGTTTCACCGTAAGTCTTCGTGGCAAATAAATTATCCGTTGATTGGTTGTGCGTACAGTCTCCTGCGTAGTGGCCAGTCATATGACACCTGAAACACTCTACGTTTCTTCTTGATGGCCGCCTCCGCAAATTTTTGTTTTCATCTTCCAGTTTATCTATCCTATTTATAAGAGTTGTCAATAACTCTTGGTCAGTAAGTTGCTTACCAATGTCGCTTCCCGAGTTCTCGGACATTATGGGCGTAGTTCTCTTCTGGTCGGTGACTACTCTGCATGCAGCCCTTTAAGTTTCTCCTTCTTCCAAGAATTCGTCGCCATGCTCGTCAGTTGTATAAGCTCGTGTAGTAGCATGCTTGAACTCTCGATCGGATGTATTGCCGATTCTTGTTTGAATGAAATTCACCACATGAAACACCGCCTCGTCGATATTCCTTGGTTCCTTGTGGTACTCGACCTCGAACTTCACATCTTGGTGAACCAGCCCATCGAAGAACCTCCGTACTAGGTCCTCATCTCTTGTGCTCCGATCCCGTCGCTTATGCGCTTTATCGTAAAGACGCTTGAGTTCGGCGACATAGTCTTCTGCCCTTTCCCCATTCTTTTGATTGCGCCTACTAAACTTGGCTGCGAAAGATCTGCTAGTCTCAATTACGTGGTTCCTCTCTGGTTAACTCTGTGGTCAGTTAATGATAGTAAGACAACACTTCCGTAGGCAGCTGCGCAAACACAAATTCGCTAGCCTGACCTTCTATCATCGGCAGCAGATTGTCAAGCTTGTCGTCGTCGTCCCAACAAAATCTCCTAGCAATCGCGTCGAACCTCGCTGACCATACTGTCCAATCTTCCTTACCCGTGATTGGTGTTTTTTTTGGTATCGAACGAGTATTCCGCCTAACTGCTGGCCTTCTATAGACACAATCAGCCCTTGGTGCATGACTACAATTGCAGGCATGCCCATTATCACTTTCGATGTCGTCTTTCTCACCGTAGCAGTCCTGATCTTCATGACAGTTGTTGCGATCAACTATCGAAAACGGGGATCCTGAATCGCGCCTACCGGTATATCCGTCGTCCCGTTGCTGCCTATAGGCGTTCCTCCCCTCGCGTTGGCCTCCAAACACGCGCTGTACCCTGTTACGACCATTGCCAACATGCTCGATATTCCGCTCATTTACATATTGAACGCCGATTGGTACATCGCTGTCAACCGCACTCCTGTCATTGTAGTGACTTTGACCCTTTAGAACGCGCAACTCGGATACAACTTCCTTAAGTGCTCCGGCTTCCTCGCGCATGAAAACATGGGTGGAAGCCATGCCACCGCCGCCTTCGTGGTCGCTTCTTCCGTCTGCGTCGACGTCCATTCGCACCGCGTCCCCTTGTACGCTCGATGCGTCCGGAGAGACTTCCGTGCGTGCCTCGTCCCTTTGAGCGCACGTTTCGTGTGGAAATCGTGTTTCCCTCACGAGCCCCGCTCTGATAGTTACTTCCGGGTCACTGTCATTTATATCGCTCATGTTAAATTTAATTGCCGCAATATACGTGGAAAGTATCTTGTTGGTTTTTATAAAAGATATACTGCTCGAAATGTTCACTTGTTCTTTAATATTAATACGCGCAGACATGAGTCCAATCACTGATCCCCTGAATTGTTGATTCAAAGGATCCCCATATCTGACACCATAAAATGTTGCGAGCCGTCTGTGGTGTATTCTTGTCAGGAATATTTCAATATTACTAATGTGTATTTACGTATACTTATTAAAATGAGGAAAACAAGTCATTTTCAAACTTCATTAACTTTTTATTCTTTAACGTCGAAATTCATAGAAGATATAATTTGCCAAGCACAACGTAAACATTAACAGTGCAACTTTCTTCAATGTTCAAATACATCACACAATACGATAACTTCTCAGAAATAAGTCATATATTTAAACAACTCTCTCACGCAAGTGTCCAACACTCATTCTACACAAAGGTATAAGTTTTAAATAAATACGCAATCCTTAATATGTTATTATAGTATATCTTTAAATTTGTTGGGTTAAAGTCCTTTATATAGTTACACTAGCTTAATGAATTCAGTTTATATTAAGTTTTTCTTACAAGTTTTGGAATATTTAATAAACGATGTTATGCCCTTGATGTTACGACTTGACTGAATTAAATGACAAAGTTCCTGGGCCCTTATATACTCGAGCGATCAAAAAGATGGTCGATGACCAGTTTTTATGGCGCGACAAAGAATTCTTCGCCTGCCCCAAAATTATTGGCCATCGACCCAAAAAGTGGGTCAGCGACCAAAAAAGTTGGTCATCGTGACGTCGATCGACCATAAAAATGAACGCTCAAAATGACATCACACAAAAATACACCGCCATATTGGATTTTGAACAACAAATTACGTAAAACAAACTATGTGCGCTTAGAAAGATGGATACACTACTTTAAACAAGTATTAAACGAGATTTCATCATATCTAAAAATAACCTTCTTTATGCCTAGTTGAATCGCTGCCAGAAATAACTAAAATTTAACCACAATCCAACGCGACAAGATGGCTGCGACTAGATCGGAAATGTGAGTGATCTGACAATAACATACGAAAAAATGTATTAATATATGCATATTAAAAGAGACATGCAGCGAAGATGTAAAGGTATAATCACTTAACATTATTAGAAGTTTACAATGTGCAAAAACGTAGACATCGTAACATGAATTTGAGGTTAAAAACACAGAAAGAACAACAACAACAGCGAAAGTGGAGTTTACAGTTGATTGTTGGAATGATTTTAAACGGCTATGTCTTTTGTTTGTATGCTGTTCTGTGAAATTAACAAGTTCACATGCAAATTAAATCATGGCTGCTTAAATATTCAATACATGAGTTGTACAGCAATGGGTAAGTAAAGTTAAATTCATTATATAAACAAATGTTATATACTTTAATGTTCCTATATGCAGGGCATATCAATATGATAAACAATTAGTTAACGATCACGAAATATGTTTAAAAACAAACAATCTTATTTATATACTGCCTGAAAACTTTAAACGTGTCAAGCTTGTAAGACTAAACAAGTTCGCTGTCCTGAAAATATCAGATGTTCATAATTCCAACAGCACTGCTATTGACAGAATGACACTAAAATTATCCCACGAAAAACTGAATTGTGGTGTTTGTTATAATGCCACAAACCAAAAAGCCGTGTTATACTCGAAATAATTCCCGTTCTTGTTCGTCATAATTTGTTGTCAAATAACATCCGGCCGGAAGTTTAGATGCGTAGGGGTTGAATCAAAAGTGCGAACTAAACAAACTATTGCGCACAAGTATTCTTTCTAACATAAAAATGTTCAAAGTGTTTGTAAACGTTGGCGATCGGAAATGTCGCTGTTCGAAACCTTAAAACAATACATTGTGTATGACATTTTCTTTCACCTTTAAAATATGAAAATTCTATGTGGCCGAAAGCATCTGTTATAACAAATACGCAGTGTCTAAGCCACAGTATCATTAAAATACATAATTACATTGCGTCAACACAAATGCATGCACACATATACTTCTTATTTAGGAATACATTTGCATGTTGTAAAGAGATAGTGTTAATAAAACAAAAACGCGTCAAGCGTCTGTTGTACGATTATTATTAATGCTCGATTCAGTTCATTGATAACACATATACACTACAACAATTAATAACATATCATTCTTAAAATTAATACAAACATATATATAAATGGATAACATGTGAGTACCTTTGGAAAGGTAAAAGATTTCCTGTGCTTCTAAAACCAGTATAATGTTTAAAAATCCATAGGAAACTTTGATAAATCTTCCGCAGGAACAAAAACTTATCGTTATTGTGTTTATAAATAATAGCGATGCGTTATCATTATATAAAACGCTCCGAATAAGCTTTATTGTTTAATTTCGAAAATGTGCAATTGTATAGGGATAATACAGGTTTTCGGATTTTGAGAGCGCCCGCAGATAATCATGTCCGAGAAAATGTGTAGTTTCGCAATTATTGCATAAACAAATCACACATACCAAAATAAATTAAAATAAAATAACATTCAAAAAAATATGTCTTGTTCATTCGACATCGACAAAATATTTCGAGTACTTCATATGACGTCATACAGTTCAAGGTTGTGTTTTACATATGCCTCACTCGGTCATCATCAGAAATGACGAAGCTTTACCTTTGGATTGGCAGTTTTCTATTTAAAATGTGTTTAAACAGTGGAGTAATGCAAAGTTGAAATGCATCCGCGCAAGGTAAGAAATGAGGACTAATTGTGGAATTTATTGGTCGTGACGGATGAATATATCTTCAGAATAAGTCATTGTTTTCATTGATGTTTCTTTCGTACAGGTCTATCTTATTTCGTTCCAACTAAATTTTCTAAAAATTAATACTACTGCCAACATATTGTCACTGAAGTATTTCAAGCATACAGCAGGAACGTTGAAGGTACATACAAACTTACATTTACAGCATAGTCTTTTGAAAGTGTTGAGTAAATAACCTTAACTTTATTGATGTTGCCAATAAATAAAGCTGTTGTCAAGAGAGTGCAGATGGTATAATTTAAAATGTGGATTGAAATATTCATTGCCTTTAATATCCCTGCATGCAAAGCCACTCACATGGATACAACCCGTATACTTGTGTCACGAAATATTTCACACAGCTCCTTTCTGCCTTTCTTTACCACAATCACGATATTGGACATGTCACATGACAATAGTTTGGATCGCAAGTTAGATACATGTGCATTTGAATCAGCGCCACAATCAACTCCATCTGATTGAACCACAATGTCCCACAGCAAACACTTTACAGTATGATCTAATTCAGAAAGCTTGATCAATAAGCTGCACAACCACTCAGAGGAACATTCGCCTGTCAAAAGACGGATACAGTTTAACGAAGCAGGCAGCTGGAGAGCACAATGCCCCGTATATATTCCATGTAAAGTAATATCTATTTTACTGAGTGTGGGGAGAATGTCTGATGTATGCGAAACACAATCAGCGTTTCTCAGGTTCAATATCCCTATACTTGTGTCACGGAATATTTCAAACAGTTCCTTAATTCCATTTTTTACGAAAATCTCGATATTAGACATGTCACGTGACAATAGTTTAGATCGCAAGTCAGATACAGGTATGTTTGAATCAGTACCGCAATCTTCTCCACGTGATTGCACCACAAAGTTAAACAGCTCACACTTTACAGGATGATCTAATTCAGAAAGCTTGATCAACAAGCTGCACAGCCACTCAGAGGAACATTCGCCTGTCTGAAGACTGATACAGTGTAACGATGCAGGCAGCTGGAGATCACAATGACCCGTATAGGTTCCCCACAACCGAAACCTTTCTAATTTACTGAGTGTGGGTAGAATGTCTGATGTTTGTTAAACACAATCAGTGTTTATCACGTCCAAACCCATATACTTGTGTCACGGAATATTTCAAACAGTTCCTTCATGCCATTTTTTACTAATATCTCGATATTAGACATGTCACATGACAATAGTTTAGATCGCAAGTCAGATACAGGTATATTTGAATCAGTACCGCAATCTTTTCCACGTGATTGAACCACAAAGTTAAACAGCTCACACGTTACAGGGTGATCTAATTCAGAAAGCTTGATCAACAAGCTGCACAGCCACTCAGAGGAACATTCGCCTGTCTGAAGACTGATACAGTGTAACGATGCAGGCAGCTGGAGAACACAATGACCCGTATATGTCCCCCACAACTGAAGCCTTTCTAATTTACTGAGTGTGGGTAGAATGTCTGATGTTTGTTAAACACAATCAGTGTTTATCACGTCCAATATCCCTATACTTGTGTCACGGAATATTTCAAACAGTTCCTTCATGCCATTTTCTACTAATATCTTGATATTAGACATGTCACATGACAATAGTTTAGATCGCAAGTCAGATACAGGTATATTTGAAACAGTACCGCAATCTTCTCCACGTGATTGCACCACAAAGTTAAACAGCTCACACGTTACAGGATGATCTAATTCAGAAAGCTTGATCAACAAGCTGCACAGCCACTCAGAGGAACATTCGCCTGTCTGAAGACTGATACAGTGTAACGATGCAGGCAGCTGGAGATCACAATGACCCGTATATGTCCCCCACAACTGAAGCCTTTCTAATTTACTGAGTGTGGGTAGAATGTCTGATGTTTGTAAAACACAATCAGTGTTTATCACGTCCAATATCCCTATACTTGTGTCACGGAATATTTCAAACAGTTCCTTAATGCCATTTTTTACTAATATCTCGATATTAGACATGTCACATGACAATAGTTTAGATCGCAAGTCAGAAACAGGTATATTTGAATCAGTACCGCAATCTTCTCCACGTGATTGCACCACAAAGTTAAACAGCTCACACTTTACAGGATGATCTAATTCAGAAAGCTTGATCAATAAGCTGCACAACCACTCAGAGGAACATTCGCCTGTCTGAAGACTGATACAGTGTAACGATGCAGGCAGCTGGAGATCACAATGACCCGTATAGGTTCCCCATAATTAAAGCTTTTCTAATTTACTGAGTGTGGGTAGAATGTCTGATGTATGTGAAACACAATCAGCGTTTCTCAGGTTTAATATCCCTATACTTGTGTCACGGAATATTTCAAACAGTTCCTTAATGCCATTGTGTACTAATATCTCGATATTAGACATGTCACATGACAATAGTTTGGATCGCATGTCAGATACATGCATAGTTGAATTAGTGCCGCAATCTTCTCCACGTGATTGCACCACAACGTTCCATAGCTGACACTTTACCGGATGATCTAATTCAGAAAGCTTGATAAGCAAGCTGCACAACCACTCAGAGGAACATTCACCTCTCTGAAGACTGATACAGTTTAACGATGCAGGCAGCTGGAGAGCACAATGACCCGTATAGGTTCCCCATAAATAAAGCTTTTCTAATTTACTGAGTGTGGGTAGAATGCCTGATTTCTCAGGGCCAATATCACTATACTTGTGTCACGGAATATTTCAAACTGTTCCTTAATGCCATGTGTTATTGATATTTCAATATCAGACATGTCACATGACAATAGTTTAGAACGCAAGTCAGATACAGGTATATTTGATTCAGTGCCGCAATCTTCTCCACGTGATAGCACCACAAAGTTCCATAGCTCACACTTTACCGGATGATCTAGTTCAGTAAGCTTGATTAACAAGCTACACAACCACTCAGAGGAACATCCACCTGTCTGAAGACTGATACAGTTTAACGATGCAGGCAGCTGGAGAGCACAATGACCCGTATAGGTTCCCCATAAATAAAGCTTTTCTAATTTACTGAGTGTGGGTAGAATGTCTGATGTATGTGAAACACAATCAGCGTTTCTCAGGTTTAATATCCCTATACTTGTGTCACGGAATATTTCAAACAGTTCCTTATTGCCATTGTGTACTAATATCTCGATATTAGACATGTCACATGACAATAGTTTGGATCGCATGTCAGATACATGCATAGTTGAATTAGTGCCGCAATCTTCTCCACGTGATTGCACCACAACGTTCCATAGCTGACACTTTACCGGATGATCTAATTCAGAAAGCTTGATAAGCAAGCTGCACAACCACTCAGAGGAACATTCACCTCTCTGAAGACTGATACAGTTTAACGATGCAGGCAGCTGGAGAGCACAATGACCCGTATAGGTTCCCCATAAATAAAGCTTTTCTAATTTACTGAGTGTGGGTAGAATGCCTGATGTTTGTAAAAGACAATCAGCGTTTCTCAGGGCCAATATCACTATACTTGTGTCACGGAATATTTCAAACTGTTCCTTAATGCCATGTGTTATTGATATTTCAATATCAGACATGTCACATGACAATAGTTTAGAACGCAAGTCAGATACAGGTATATTTGATTCAGTGCCGCAATCTTCTCCACGTGATAGCACCACAAAGTTCCATAGCTCACACTTTACCGGATGATCTAGTTCAGTAAGCTTGATTAACAAGCTACACAACCACTCAGAGGAACATCCACCTGTCTGAAGACTGATACAGTTTAACGATGCAGGCAGCTGGAGAGCACAATGACCCGTATAGGTTCCCCATAAATAAAGCTTTTCTAATTTACTGAGTGTGGGTAGAATGTCTGATGTATGTGAAACACAATCAGCGTTTCTCAGGTTTAATATCCCTATACTTGTGTCACGGAATATTTCAAACAGTTCCTTAATGCCATTGTGTACTAATATCTCGATATTAGACATGTCACATGACAATAGTTTAGATCGCAAGTCAGAAACAGGTATATTTGAATCAGTACCGCAATCTTCTCCACGTGATTGCACCACAAAGTTAAACAGCTCACACTTTACAGGATGATCTAATTCAGAAAGCTTGATCAACAAGCTGCACAGCCACTCAGAGGAACATTCGCCTGTCTGAAGTCCGACACAGTGTAACGATGCAGGCAGCTGGAGATAACAATGACCCGTATACGTCCCCCACAACAGAAGCCTTTCTAATTTACTGAGTGTGGGTAGAATTTCTGATGTTTGTAAAACACAATCAGCGTTTATCACGTCCAATATCCCTATACTTGTGTCACGGAATATTTCAAACAGTTCCTTAATGCCATTGTGTACTAATATCTCGATATTAGACATGTCACATGATAATAGTTTAGATCGCAAGTCAGATAAAGGTATATTTGAATCAGTACCGCAATCTTCTCCACGTGATTGCACCACAAAGTCCCACAGCTCACACTCTACAGGATGATCTAATTCAGAAAGCTTGATCAATAAGCTGCACAACCACTCAGAGGAACATTCGCCTGTCTGAAGACTGATACAGTGTAACGAAGCAGGCAGCTGGAGATCACAATGACCCGTATACGTCCCCCACAACTGAAGCTCTTCTAATTTACTGAGTGTGGGTAGAATGTCTGATGTATGTGAAACACAACCAGCGTTTCTCAGGTTCAATATCCTTATACTTGTGTCACGGAATATTTCAAACAGTTCCTTAATGCCATTTTTTACTAATATCTCGATATTAGACATGTCACATGATAATAGCTTACATCGCAAGTCAGATACATGTATATTTGAATCAGCGCCGCAATCTTTTTCCAGTGTTTGCACCTCAAAGTTCCACAGCTGACACTCTACAGGATGATCTAATTCAGAAAGCTTGATTAACAAGCTGCACAGCCACTCAGAGGAACATTCGCCTGTCTGAAGACTGACACAGTGTAGTGATGCAGGCAGCTGGAGAGCACAATGACCCAAATATGTCCCCCATAAATACAACGTTTCTAATTTACTGTGTGGGAGTAAAATATCTGATGCTAATTCAGCATCAACAGCCGTCAGAAGGGTCAGGTGAACGATAGGTGCACATCTCAGCAAACCATACATTTCAATACTACTCTGTGTTATGAATACCTCGATATTTGACATGTCAATTGGTAATGCTTGTGAAATGGACGTATTGCATTCGGTTAGATTAACATCACACATGTCGAAATGAACAACTGTATCGTGTTTAAGTGAAGATAAGTGTACTAGTAACATTTGCAAAAACACCGCTGAACATGTAATTTTCTTCAATTCTATATTTTTTATGGTGAAAGGGATATGGATTTCTTTGTTACACGTTGAATCTTCTATGTACAAATACGTTAACTTAGAAAGTGATGTCAGAACATCAGATATTATTGAATCGTTGAGTCTTCCAATCATATGCAGCTCTTGCAGATTTGAATCATGAAATGCTTGATGTATTTCTGGAATCACTTTCGCCTTTACACGTTCAAGACAGTGCTTCGACTGTTGAAGGACTGTCAGTAGTTCGCTTTTTTGCAATAAATTACTTTCTAAAATAAGTGTCCTGACATTGGATTTGTTGAACATTAACAGTGAACGTAATGCGTTTGATTCCGACTCGCTCAGATATGTATTAAATACGAAGTCCCTACACTTTAAACAAATATCCATCTGACCGCTAGCTTTAGCCTCAATGAGACAAGCTATCATCATGCGCTGGAATAAGAATGATACGGCTAAGATACGCGAATAGTAGTCCATCCCATCTATAGATTTTCGAATGTTTTCTATTGCTTTATGATCTGTATTAAATGCTTCCAAATTCACACTTTGAAAATACACTATATACTCGCTTAGTGCATGGTTAATGTCGTTGAAGAAGTCGCCGTCAGTAAGACGGTGTATCAGTTTATTAGCTATGCCACAATCAAGCCCGCAAAGATAAATTATTATCTGGCTCATTTGTAACACATTGTTTGTATTTTTGATCACTAAACTTTCTATTACATCCGTCTTTGAATTTGCTATATGTAATGCTGCTAGGAATTCTTGGACAGTCTCATGTGGAAAAGACATTGGTTGGCTATGAAAAGGTTCTGTGGAATTACATAGTACCGTCAACAGGCCAGCATTGAGGCAGAATTTCAATTGATCTTCGGACATAAAATTCCGTAGTTCTGCTTTTGAAAACACTAAGGATTTTTCTGATGAAAACGTGAAATGAAATGCAGCCTTGGCAATGCCGTTTAAGATCTCGTTCTGTGGTTCAATATAGCTCGTATTTGATAAACACTTAAAGGTAGTACCTTTTTTAAAATAACCTTCTCTTGCATTTGCCTTCTTAAAAAGTAGGTCCAGTACAATACAATAAAGTTCGCACAATGAACCATTACAGTCTTTATTGTTCATCCACAAACTAGCTAACAATGTCTGCATCCATGGCGACTTAAAAAACTGCATCAATTGACGTGCATTAACGTATTCAGTAAATTCAGTATGTTTCTTTTGATAAGCAGGCTGAAGGCTGAGTATCATGAGCTTTGTTAGCGTTTCTGGATCAGTAATCCCTTCTATTTCAATTAGTCTGTCAATCTCAGAATCCTTTATTCGCTCATCAGCCATTTTCCATGGCCGTGCAGTTATTAACGATACGCACTTTGTATAACAGTTGGCCATTACAGGGACCGTGCATTTGTTCAAAGGATCAGCCCATTCATTGAGCCCATCCATAGATAAAATGCATGTCTCTCGTTCCAGGATTTGTTGTAAAAGTTCGAAAGTCATTTTGCGTGTAGCACCCGTGTAAATATTGTCGATAATTTGTGTTTTAATCATCTTTATCACCTCACGCTGACCAATAGCATCCCTCAGGGATATGTGAAAGAGGAATGGGAACTCATATAGGGTATCGACATCACTAAATGTAGTTTTGTGCTGAGGATTGTGCAATAACGCTGCTTCGCACCAGTCAAGTGCAAGTTTTGTAAGAAAAGTAGATTTGCCCATTCCGGGCTCTCCTTGAACAAACACGCGTCTGTTGAGCTTGTCATTACTGTAAAATATGTCTTTATAATGATGCACCGCGTTTCCCGTTTTCTTTCTGGATCCATCTTTCTCTATTGTGATATAATTCAATATCGGTAGCACAAAGATATTCCAGATTGGTTTATCACGACCCTCAAAAAGAGGTGAAACAGACACAGTTATCTTCGTCGTCTTGTAGAACCCTATTAATTTTTCACGAAACTCTACAATAAAAAAATAATTTTGAGCACATAACGCACTGAAATTAAGGATAAGACAAGGCTGTTAAAGAACATCTGCCGACTACTCGAATCATCTGAGCATATTTTAAAAGAATAAAGGTAATATGTTGGTTGAAATGAGACAATAAAAAGTCGCGAGAAACATGAGAGGAAACAAATTATGCTTTCAAAATAAACCCATCATTACTTTTCAAAGAGTGTTTTTTCTTTCAACACAACAAGCATACAACTTATACAAACTTATAATATCGGAATTTATTCGGAAAAAAATACTGCTACGAAAACATCTACTCATTTAAACACAAAACCAACTACTTGTACACATGGTACTCACCATCCCGTTGAAAGGAGTATTCGTCCGGTACTGTCGATATTGGTTGCTCGGTTTGTCTGATTTTCCGAATTTCATTTATCACTTCATTTTTTGTTTTATTAATGGCTGAAAGAACTTCAACGGCACAGTCTTGTTGGTTTTCTTCCAACGCCATTTTAGTGTCCTCAATCTGACTTTTGTTAGTCATTCTGATATCACGACTAAAGGTTTCAGAGAATTGATTAATCGTGGATTTTAATTCAAGAGTAAAATTTATAGAGGCAGAATTCGGTTTGACGTTTGTACCTGTGTAACGTCTCTTACACGATTTGAAAGTCAGATATGTTAAAAGCCCAATACATACACTGACCCATATTGGCGTCAATATGTCGGTCACATACATGCCGATGTAAGGACATGTCTCTGTTTCGCTGAATGGTTCTGTGGCTGCCATGTCCTTCATGTCGGCCGGATTAAATGTTATTAACCTAAAACAGCATTGAATTCTTCATAGTATCTGACAATTGAGAAAAAAATACGCTGTATTAATATATGTATAAGTAAAATGAAAATTACAGATTATCCATTACGTTTACTGTGCAGAAAAGTGAGGAAACTTTATGTCGCCGGGTGTTGAAAAAAGTGTGCAGCCAGTTCGGGACTCAAACCCGGGACACCTCGCTTACAGGGCGAATGCTCTCCCGACTGAGCTAACCGGGCCGCCACACATCTTTCCACCAATCCCGTTTAAGTTCGGTACCGTGACATTCTCCCCTGCTAAGTTGGAATTCGTCCTCGAATTTGAGACAGAGAACAGTATATAACTGATCTCGACGAACCCATGGGCAAGTTCTATGGAGAACTGCAAGTGTCACGGGCCCCACGTTGGGCGCCATTGTCGCCGGGTGGTGAAAAGTGTGCATCCAGTCCGGGACTCGAACCCGGGACACCTCGCTTACAGGGCGAATACTCTCCCTACTGTGCTAACCGGGCCGCCATACATCTTTCCACCAACCTCGTTTAAGTTTGGTACCGTGACATTTAGAACATTTATTCTGGGAATCTCAGATATCTTAAGCAATTTATTGAAGAAATGTTACCAGGACAATCTGTTCCTTTTCTTAATATGACAATTGTTCTACTTGGATATTTAACTAAGGATGCCAGGGCAATAATAATATTATTTTGTTTATTTAGTGTACAATGAATAAATACATTCCAAGCATAACAGGAGCCAAGCAATATACAAAGTATGAATATGATAACTTAATAAAAATTTCAATTTAAAAACAAAAGTGTAATGCTATTGTCTCACAAACTTAGAATTTAAATTCGAAGATCGTAGAAGTGTTTTATTTTAACCTTTTACAAATGCTATTTAAAGCGTACCGCCTTTTAACAAATAAGCGTAGAACCTAAGCGCCGTAAAGCATCATGCAGTGCACCTTTTTATTGTTTCTTTATGCTTTTTTATCTGTTATTCCAATTTACACTTATTTTGTGTCTATACACACTGGACGATGTATTTTTATGACATATTGTTTTTTCCCTGTGTGTTTATAGGTTTGTTGGTTTGTTTGCGTCAAACGTTAACATTGGCCATAACTTTAGCAATATTAAAGATAGTAACTTAATATTTGGCGTGCATGTATATCTCATTAAGCTGCACATTTTGAGTGGTAAAAGGTCAATGTCAAGGTCATCCTTCAAGGTCAAAGGTCAAAGATATAGGGGGATATATAGTGTTTCACAAACAAATCTTGTTTATTATTGTTTCTATATGCCATTTTCATCTGTTATTAAAATTCTTTTTTTTTGTCTAAACACGCTGGAAAATGTTGTGTTTTTCTTTTTCCTTTTCGTATTTTTTACCAACACAAAAACATATGCGATTGTGTTTTTCTAAAAGTGTGTACCTGATTCAATTAAATAACAAATTACGTATTTTAAAGTTATGTAATCTCTAACAATTTATATGCTCTTGCCTGAAACTTCATTTAGCAAAAGTGATAGTTCCATATTATAAACAAGAGATTGTACATGCATATGCTCTTACAGAACTTAAAAAAATGTATTTACATAACTTAAGATGTGTTGTATACATGATTCTTATCTGTGAGACCATAATAAATAATGCCTCAAAGATGCATGGTAAATGGGATTACCAGATGTCCAAGCTAGGATTTCACCCAGCATGCCCTTGTTTCAAACTCGGTCAAGATATCATAAGTAAAAATGTTTAGACCAAGTTACATGAAGATTGGATTAAAAATGTGACTCATAGAGCGTTAAAAAAAACTTCATTATAGCCATACAAGAAAAACTGTCCCACCGATGGTGGCCATGTAGTTTGAGGAACCAACAGCGATTGCATACTGGCTGAGCTAGCATTAGAACAAATGTGTGTTCTTATAACATTTCATAAAGATTATACCAAAAAGTGACTTCTAACGTGTTTCTAAGGTTTCATATAGCCATATAAGGCGGTATTTTTTTTTTCATGACACAAACAATTTTTTCGAACTCGGCCGATTAATCATCGTAAACAATGTTCTGACAAAGTTTCATACAGACTATACTACAATTGTGACTTCTTAAGTGTTCACAAAGCTTCGTTATAGCCATTCGATGAAAACTGCCCTTTCTCCTGGCTTCCATGTTTTTGGGTATCCAAACACAATTTCTTACGCGGCCGATCGATCATTAGAAAAAAAAGATATAATAAAATTTTATGAAGACTGTACTGAAAATGTGACTTCTAAAATGTTTCAATATAGCCATAGAAGGCGGGCAAAATTCGATAAAATACATCATTTGATAAAATGTTCTGCCCAACTTTACTTAGATTCGACTACACATTTGCCTTCTCTAGTGTTCAAAGGGTTTTACTTACGCAATATTAGGAAAACTGCCTCGCCCCCTGGTGGCCATGTTTTTCGAGGAAACACAACTATTTTCTTACTCGGCCGAGCTATAATAAATACTCTGACCAAATTTCAAGAGGATTATACTTAAAACTGCTAATGCCCTAGCGGCCACGTTTGATTTCAATCCACAACTATTTTCCCACTCGATCGAGCCATTAATAGAGCAAATGTAAAATGGTGACTTCTAGATTGTTCACAAACTGTCACTATATCCAAATAAAGGAAACTGCCCGCCCCCTTTCGGCCATGTTTTTTTTTGAAGACCCGGAACCATTTTATAACTCAACTGAGACATCGTCATAATATATGTCCTGGCCGAGTTCCATAAAGATTACACAATGAATATGACTTCAATAGTGGTCGATTGTTTTTCTTTTATTTGACCTAGTGATCTAATTTATGACCTAAAGCAACCCAGTTTCATACTTAGCCCATATATCATTGGGACACATTTTCTTGCCTGTAAGATAAGACAAAAATAAAGCATGTCTTATGTTCACAAGGAAAATTTTGACTACGCACGACGTAAAATGCTTGACAAAAGACGGACAAAATGCGATCGCAAAAGCTCAAAATGAGCACGATGTGAGAAAATGAGCTATAAATACATCCATCCCTAATAAATATGTCTCAAACAAAGCGTCAAGGATTGTAAATTTAATTTAAATTGCATCGCTTAACCGTCTATGTTCCACCAAAGTATATTGTCATTAGTTTTTTTTTTAATCAAGCACATTAGAGCACGCCCGTAAACGATAGAATCGAGACCACAATGCACATTTTCACCCAATGAAATAACTGTAGAGTTAGGTAAATAATGAAATAACTGCCCCTACATTAACATTTCACCAGTCACTTTCTACATTTTCTTCAAGGCACACATAGACGGAAATCGTTAAAACCAATAAACACCTATCCGCTTAAACTTGTTCATGGTGCGCAGTTGCTTATATTATTCTTTACAAGCTATTTTAAGTGGTTTACATTATACCTGTAATTGACTTAGCTTTAAGGTTTAACATCGAGATTTTTCTCGGCTGTCAATTTATTCACAAAATTAATGGTGATACAACTACGCTTTCAATGGTATCCAAACAAAAATATGAATACAACCGATTATCGATTTATTTAATTGCTATTGAATTTGAAACCTCGTCATAAAAAGAGTTCTTTAATAAAGGCGAATTGGTAAAACGTTTGTTTTCAACAAAAGAAATCGATTATCTGCATTCAGAAATAACTAACCAAATACAATATACATGTGTATTAAAATTTTAAAATAGTGTTACATTGAACATCGAATTACGCATGCATATTAAACTAAAAACACGTACATTAGATACGATGATAATCATTAACAATTTCCTTTTACAACTAGTTAAGTATAAGATATAACAGTAGTTCAAGTAAAAATGAATAATACGTCAAAAGCAAAATACATAGTATTGAACAGTAAAAGGAGCATTATGCAATTAGTTTTATTATCGTCAAACTATTTATTTAAGTTATACAACACCAATAATGGGTAAACCAAAAGGCGTTCAAAAACTACACCAATGTATAACAAAGAAATTTATGAATTTAGGGCATTTGTACACAAATTTGTATTTAAATAAATATTAGGAATATTATAGCAAATAGAAATAATAGGTATTTATCATTTTGCTTGCACATAAAAGCGTAATTGGATTGCATTTGAATGTTTTTAATTGTAAGCGATAATTCGTTCATAAGTATTATTTTAAGTGATACGTAGTCTGCATTTAATCAGTATCGTATTGTTAACTGCAACGTAAGAGATTTTACAAACTACAAACCTTTTTTTTAAATAATTGAACGCATACATATCAATAAATGCTCAAATGTATTCTCAAGTAAAATAAATGTTGAGTTTTAAACGTAAAACAAATATGTTTATATCTAAGTTGCAGACACTACTTTTCTTGCATTAAACAATGAAAAAGAACCTCATGAAAAGAAGCAACAGCCATTAATCGTCACAACAAATGGAAGGCATATTTTTAGACAGCGCAAAGATCCATAGTGGTATTATCTTCATACAAACAGCGAAATCTGTTAGGTAGTAAACACACATCATTGACATGTTTCAAACAAACAACTAAAATAAAATATGAATCGAAGAATAAAAACCATGTACTTACATAATCTGATGAAGAAGAATAATCAATTATATCGTCATTTTGAAAACAAATGATTAACTCGACCACCGCACTCCGAGATTCGATAAAAATTCGCAGTCTACACACAGCTTTGTAATATCACCACGTTATCAAATAGCTCTCATTTATTGGTTAGGTACGCATTATGAAATTCGTAAATATATCGAGGTAATGTTTAAAGAAGTTAACCGCTGATCGGCGGTTGAGCGTGCAAATCGCTTAAACAGGATAATAAAGTTCGAATAACCGTAAAAATCTTTTAAAATGTATCTATCGATTACAATATCTCGCTCAATTTTGAACGACTATGAAAGACGAATAAACGCTCATTATATACAAATAGCAGCATGTAAAGTGTCTGTATGATCGATTAGGTATTTGGTTCAAAATACCGCAATCGCGCATTTTGGTAGAACAGTTTGTATTGAATTTCCCTTCTGTAGATGATTTTATGTTCGCAGTTGAAAACAGTTTTGCAATATCAGTGTGCAGAATCAATGTGGTTTTCATGGGTTTACACACGGGCTGGACGATTGTTATCACACCGTTAAGAACTTTATTTTTGCAAATATCTAGAGTTATTGAAAAAAAATAATGCAAAAATCTTAAGTTCGTAAAAGCCAGTTTTTCTTGAAGTTTGTGCCGATGTCTTAAGGTATAAAAATAAATCCTTGAATACGTCTGGAATCGGTGACAAAATTTCACGTTGCGTGAAAAATAAACGTGTATAACAATAACAATACAATTTTGAAAAAGAACACAGGCTTATTAAATACAGTAATTCTGATGTATTTCACATTGCTATAAGCAGCATAAAGATCTGTCCTTTATGCACTAGTTGAAATTCTAAAGGACAATTGTTTAAAAAAGTGAAATAAAGCACCGCCTACCATCGTGTTAACATCCATTAAAGTTAAAAGGGAGAACCCCACAAAGGCACGTGATCCTGTACCCTGAATATGCTAAATTTCATTCATTAGCTTCATTTTGAATTAAGAAGTTATCACCGACATACTATTATTTTGAATTGTTGATTGCATAACTTGTTTTTGATTGTCAATAGTAATACTAGAAATATTGTACTTAAGTAATTATTTCACTAATTCTTGTAGGAATTCTTGTTAGGTCGCATTGGAGTAGTGGGTGGATATTGTGTCCGTCTAGCGATTGGGCGTTAAAGGGTTCGATCCCCGATGTTGGAGCGTTCTTTAGATTTCCCTCATTGACAACAAGTACTGTTTCTAGTCCCAGGAAACGGACTCAAGTGTGTTTGATTTAAGCCTGGGGCGTTCTTTGCAAACGAGCTTACAAACATAGGTTTAAACTAATTCTTTAAGTGTTGACACCTTCTGATTGTAGATTCCAATTTGACACAATGTTTCTATTTTCGATTGTATTGTGCGTTTAATTTAAGACCTTATTTGAAATTTTTGTCAACTGTAGATTGGAAATTAAGATGTTGGTTTAACAATTTACAAATGTTGAATGTATATGGAATATTAGTACATATCAACATATCTTGTGATTAAAACATTTTCTTTATAAGTGTACCTGTCATAAAAATCTCGTCTCTAGGTTTGTAATTGATAACTGAGAAATTCATTTTAAATCGACCTCGATCCTGGTGACCTTTTAAATGTATGACTTCAGGTATACATTATATTGAATGGATTGCTACAAAATTTATCGGGCAAAAACTGGTACCGTTGATAAATCCTTTTTTGCATCGATTGAGAAGGCCACGCATGATTTGGTATCGCATCAATCGCAACCCGTAATATTTTATATCTGCTGATGGTCGCGGCTATTTCTGGTGACGTCAATGGCACTGTCGATTTTACAAGGAAATGTACGTTATCCTCTGTAGAACTGCGTTAATTGTTTGCTTCCATTTGGCGTCTTAAGCAGTGATGGAAGATCATTCTTTTCCCTGGGTTATATTTCTCAGTGAAGTTGAATGTTATCAAATAAAATTGACAACTTTCAAGTCATGCATATTTGATTTAATGCGTGTTGTTGAAAATTGGGCTGCGATTAATGTGAACTTTATACCAAACAGGTAGAGATAAAAAAATGAAGACACATGTCAAATTCTTAATTGTAATGATAATTTCTAATGTATGTGTTTAGGTTGTGTATTCGTTTTGAAGTTATATTTTTGTCACTGTGCTTTTGTATGTAATTTTGGAGGTGTTATTTATCACGAATTCGACTTAACTGCACTTTTCGTGTATATGTGTTTCATGGCTTGGAATAAAAACAAGTTTGTATTGTAATAGTCAGGTCATAATTGGGAAGTCATAATGCTATTTCTGTTTGTGTTTGTTGATTTGCGTTTGATAAATAATAATTTAAACTATGTTGATTTTTGTTCTATGAACATCAGCGTAAACTATGTTACAGGAAATTTGTACATTTGTGCAAATTTAAACATTTGCAAATTAAATGATTTGATAAAGTGTCATTAATTATAAACATGTCAACCGTTATTTGATAATGTCATTGCAAGATTATTTGATCAATACAAACATTCATTTTTGGTAAATATGCAAACATGGCTTACATTTAAGGGCTTTTCCCAGCGACATATGCATTCTATTCATTTGTTGAGTGTTGAGACCAATATAGATGCGTTGTAGGTTAGTTGATATTGTAATTTGTATATTGTTGAGATGCTGTGTATCATCATGTTTTCTTAATGTTTTAAAGGTTGATACTGTTCATGTAAACTAAGTTTTATACTGATCTTATTTGTACAAAATTGAGTAATATTATATCATATGTACGTTTTCTTTTCTTAATTTATTTTTATGAGAAAATATGTTCAGCTTTGTGTTTAAGTATTTGAGTAAGTACATCAAGATTAAGCTTGTTACGTGAAACTATTTCATTTTTGTTTAGTTTTCTAAAATTAAGTCATACTTAAAGTGTAACTTTAAAGCCAGTTTGAAATGCTTAAATGTGTTTCATTTCAAACAAAAGCTGTGTCATTGTTAATATGTTTTACAGACCTACGTTTAAAATGTCTGGAGATATTTTTAAGAAGATGGGAAACTGTTTAGTGCATATCAGGTTATAACATCAATTTTTATATAATATATATTTACGTTTCGTTGGAATTCTTTCAATCACCAGTGTGCACTCAACCATACAGGCTGATGCAACAGTTCATCTATCAAACTCAGCAATTGCTCCGATGCGTTATGCTCAATATTCAGCACTTACAGAGATCTTTGATAGAGATTGCAAATTGTCGGTCCACGATTGCCTTTGACAAGACCGTCTTGTGGGTGCAAAACTCCATTAATCGTGTTCGACTTGTATTACAACCTGGTGAGTTAAGGTATCGTTTGTGTGCACATGCATAGAACATTGTATTGCAGTGTCTTATGAATGGGTGGGCATTAATTAGATATTCATTTAATTCATATTTCACGGTAAACGGCACCCGGAAAAACTTTGCGAAACCGAAATTTCGCAAACTTAAGTACCCTTTTTCTTAAAGATTTGCTACTTTGAGACATAGTATGCGATAAAAGTCTTATCGTTGATTAATAATTGGTTATTTTCACTCAAAAAACGCGTTTTCTTCACTATGAAATTTATAAGCAAAGTTGGGGTTCCCATGGGATTTTTGCATTTTCCCATGGGATTTTCGATTTTCCCATGGGATTTTTTCCCCCATGGGATTTTTTTTCTCCCATAATTTGCAAATGGGAGAAAAATCCCATGGGATTTTGAACATTTTAAAAAACGTGTTTTATTTGCGTTTGCAAGTATTTTAACGTTATTTAAGGACTGTATATTGGTTTTATGCCAATTATATATAAAAATATTTAGTAATAAAAAAATCCCATTTTAAAATGGGAGAAAAAAATCCCATGGGATTTTTTTCTTATTTTGGGAGATTTATTCATGAAACTTTCAGAAACATCATATTTTATGAAATGATGAACAACTACGATATTTTAATGCGTTTAGTCGTGTTTAAAACAAAAACAAAAAATCCCATGGGATTTTTAAATCCCATGGGATTTTTTCTCCAATGGGATTTTTTCTCCCATGGGATTTTTTTCCAATGGGATTTTTCAGTTTCGTAAGCCGAATAAGTTTCTTAATGGGAAAAACAACAATAAAGGAAATAATAATTATAATTTTGAATAATAAATTGAATAATATAAATAACATGAATATTTTTAAAATGAGTTACAATTAAAGGTTTATGCTAGTAGAACTTATCATTTCTTGTTCGAGCAGATGGTTGAGTCCAATTGGTGAGTATGCCAGCTTAGAACCAGTATAAATGCATCGCAGACAGACAACGCTGTCATACTGTACACACCGCTGAGTAACAATCTTTATTGCATTTCATTTTGCAACAGAAAATGAACTCCGTAGTATAATTGATCTTATATATGCCCCCTGCTTTTGAAAGCGTGCAACACATTAACATAACAATAAGTCCATGCCAAAAACTATGTGCAAATTCCATTCAAAGCTATATACACATTATAAAGGTCAGATGACCCGCGTCATGCGAAAATGGGTCTTATGTCATATGCGGCCGAAGTTGGTCCATCCTAGCTTGTCCAACCGCGCAGTCTGGTCAGGTACTACGCTGACTGATATATAAAGTCAAGCCATGATTCGTGGTCTCATATCCAAACTCGGTAGCTCCTGTGCGAAACTTTCACCGGAAACGACGGCACCGAGACGGGCGCTCGAACTTTGCGGATGCGCGTTATATGTTATATATAATAGCGCGATGTGTTTTTTCTTGCCTCAAATTAGTAAGCCCAATCAGCGTTTTATTGTGTTCTTTGCTTCTACTATTAACAAGAACTTCAACTGATACGAACATGAATTTTATTTTAATATGTTTATTTAATGCTCGGAAAACTCATTGTATATTTAGACTACTAACTATAAAACAAAGTCGGGTTTTCAACATCTGTTTTCGGCATAAAAATTGTTATTCCAAACCAGATTTTACGCACTTTACTGTACAAAATACCGTTAGGGCCACCGTGGTTACTCATTAAAATCCAGAGGGCGAGAATGCGAGAACGCGAAAGTACGATGACGACAGTGCGACAATACGATGGCGACAATGCGTTCGTACGATTGCGAAAACGCGCTAGTACGATGACGACAATGCGACAGTGCGACAATACAATGGCGGCAGTGCGATAGTACGGGGCGACAATGCGATAGTCATATCGTACTGTCGCCGTGGTATCATCGCAATGTCGCCATCGTTCTATCGCATTGTCGCCATCGTATTGTCGCACTGTCGCCATCGCATTTTCGAATTGCCGCCATCATACTATCGCGTTATCGCATTGGCACCATCGTACTATCGCACTGTCGGCTATCGCCATCGTATTGTCGCACTGTCGTCATCGTATTTTCGCACTGTCGTCATCGTATTATCGCACTATCGAACTGTAGTATTGTCGCCATCGTACTATCTCACTGTCGCCATCGTATTGTCGCACTGTCGTCATCGCACTGTCTGATTGTCGTCATCGTATTATCGCGTTCTCGCATTGTCGCCATCGTACTATCGCATTGTCGCCATCGTATTGTCACCCTGTCATCATCGTATTGTCACATTGTCGCCATCGTACTATCGCGTTCTCGCGTTCTCGCCCTCTGGATTTTAATGTGTAACCACGATTGCACTAACGGTATTCCGTAATACTGCTAAAGCACAGTATGATTAGGTCACTCCCAATGCTCAAATCTCTATGTCTATTTTAGTAACAACACATGTCTATGGAAGGATATTTAGGTAAAAGTTACATCATTCGTGGTGAATATTTACATTATGACTGATGCTTATTCTAATTTGCTTTATGACAATTCCAACATGCTTGTTGTCTATTCGTTTATACTTGATGATTGCTGCAACATTACATCATTCATGAATAATATTTACATTATGCGTGATGTTTATTCTAACATGCTTCATGACAGTTCCAACATGCTTGTTCTCTATCGGTTATACTTGATGATTGTTTCAACATGCTTGGTGACTATCCAATGTTTGTGTGTTCATTATTCCTGAAACCAGTCATAATCGGTTTTGCCACTAAGCGTCATTAACAACGGCAGTTAGCAACAGGCAGTAAGCAGAATGCAAGTTACTCAATTATGACATCAGGTGGCGCGCGTTTATTTTCCGTATGTTGAATAAATTACTTTTCGGAAAAAAAAGCGAAAACATCCGAATCATTTTGACTAGTAAACTGAATAAGCTGAATTAGTTCCCTTCGTTATATAATCTCCATTAAACTAAATACGTTCATTATTGCCATTAAGACCAGTAAGTTTACACAATGAATTGACTGCCGTGAATGTTTTTGATATTTGTAAGATGCAATTGGCACTCAAGAAATTATACATGTATTTTATTCAGAACATAACGGGGCTCATGTGTTGGAATTGTGGCCCTTCCCTAGTCCAAATAATTACAGTAGACGTAATCTACCGATGTGCATTGCATATCGACCTCATATTTATAAAGTAGCCCAAACCCCCATTGCCACAGACCTGTGCGTGAAACTTTCAGATTTCTCTAGTCTGTTTACCATGCTATAATTACAATTTCTATAAACACATATTTATCATTTTATGACTATATAATGTCTGTGGTATACAGAGAAACCTGAAAGTTACAAGTACTCGTGTCTAGTACTGTACAACTATTGTACTCCTCGTTGAGAAAACAACTACTTCATCTAAATGTATTAAAATATCATAAAACATAATTTTCAATCAAGTTGGAAAAAATCAATAAATAAATGTCATATAAACAGGTTTGTCATGAACGTTGACGTCGCTCTTGGTTACCAGAAAAGTTCCCACGCACGGATTTCAACCGTCATTGTTTACAATCAATTAAGTGCATAAGTACTTGAATTTGTATAGTGTTTTTTTAAAGTGTCCAGCTACAGGTGGTTAGCGTGTGGCTATAATACTAGTTAGTGAAAACATATTTTGGAATGATAAGTAATCATATTATAACGAAAAATCAACTTTTCTTAAAAAAATAAGTTAAATATATATTCAACAAGGTATCCAACTCGAAATCATCCGAAAACGGGATGCATCGTTTTAAACAGCCATTACTTCATCAATTTTGCAGCGATTTTCACGATCTTGGTCTTATTCAACGCAGAAATAAATTTCCTTTCTGGAAATGTATATGTCTTGCAATATTTTTACAAATACTGGGTCAACTTTTAAAAAATAACACGATACACAACTCGCGTGACCCAGCTGTGATCGATCAGACAGTATTCATGACTGAAATCTTCACGGGGAAATGGGCATTTTCACTGCAAAGTTCACAAACCTCGATACCATAATTCAATAAAACGTATGAAAAAAACATTCTTACCGTGCTTGCCGTAGAATTATGCATCAAAACTAACTGTCCAGCGCATTTTCAAACCTTTGTTTACATACATTTCAACCAACTGACATTTTAAACACAAGAGTGATTTCATTGCTCCAATGCGGAGTTGTGTCTTTACAACTGGAGATTTCATTCATAAATACGGTCTGATCGATAACAACTGGGTCAAGCGAATTATGTATAGCTTTATTTCTTAAAATTTGACCCAGCATGTGTAGAAATATAACAATATATATACATTTCCTAAAAGGAAATTCATTTCTGCGTTGAATAAGACCGGGTCATGAAAATCGCTGCAAAATTAATTTAGTAATGGCTGCTCAAAACGATGCACCCCGTTTTTGGATGATTTCGAGTTGGATACCTTGTTATATATAAAACGGTAGTGATTTTTTTTATATAGAAAATTTGATTTTTCGTTTTAATATGATTATTTATCATTCAAAAAGATGTTTTCACTAATTATTATCATAGCCACACGCTAACCACCTGTGTGTCCAGCACGTGTGACGGGAGAACAGGGCTTAATGTATTTTTTTGTTAAGCTCTATAATATTTATATCCAATCTGTATGAAAAAATGTCGGTGAACATTATTCCGGTGTTATTTTTTGAAAATATTGAGGCATTCGTTAATTATGGATCTAAAACGGAACATTAATCCGCAAAAAAAACACCGGGCATATTGCATATTAGATCGGACACATGAAATTATTTCGAAAGAAAGCAATAAGAGTTTCAATTCTACATGAGTAAGTCTTGCTGTGCACGATTACGCTCTTACTGCTCGTATATATTTGACTCTTGGCAAATACCTAGTGTTTTATTTTGCTTAATCTAAATTGTGTAATGCATCTATATGTACTTAAAGCAGCATGACCAACAGCTCTTTCATATGTGAAAGAGATTGACACGAAATACCTACCCATCTATAATAAAGTTTATATGTGCACTTCAATATTATAGTTTTAAAGCATTTTATGTGGTGCAATATAAAAGTACTCTAGTAAATTTGAAATTATGTAATCGATTTCCTCTCAACATACATGCAAAGTTCCAGATAACTTTTTCAGCAAAATCTTGGTTTACACTCTATAATAATCCAGCCTTAAAGTCTATTATTAATTCTTTTTTTTTCAGGTAAATTTAATTTTTGGCACATCCGCATTTAGGTTTATAGTCTAAGAAGAGCTAATGACAATTGCCGGGTTACAGCAGACTTTTTGCGATAAAAGGACCAGATAATGGAAAACGTTCGGCTTTTCGACTGTTGTAAAGATGGTATGTTATTCATAATAACGTTAAAGTGCTGTTGATTTCATAATTGTAATGAGGGCCTAGACGAGTGGGAACTCATTGATAAAATGTTTACATTATATGCATTGATATTGAGTTTTACGCATGATCACACATTTTGAATTCTTATTTTATTTTTCCAATGTGTAACCGAACGCACAGAATTTAAGTCTACTTTTTTACTAAATTTAATTCAATTTTTTACGACTTTAAGCGTCTTATCTGGCGCTCTGCATACATGCATTAGTAGCATATATTGAAATATATCCATAGACTTTCTTTGGTTATTGAAGGTAAATTACTGTACAAAAATTATGGTTAGTCATTAACCAAAAAAAAGTTAAGTCTACAAACACGCGGTTAATTTCGGTTCAGTAGCAAATATCTTACAAAGGTGCGCAACTTCTCCTATAACATAAAATTTCCGTTATACGCCGTAAATTTCCGTAGTCCTCCGTAGCATTTCGGAATGACTGTCAATTGACATCATTGTATCATGCATGATAGTATGTTGCTTTGTGCTTGGGTGAAACTCACATCTTACCATCGCGTTAATTTATTAAACGCATTAATATTTGATTTCATTATGCACTGCGCCTATTGCACAAGTCTCTCTGCACAAACCAACATACACATATGCAGCATGCAATTAACGAACAAGAATGTTGCATCTGTACACATGCATGATACCATTAAGCAGAATGTAAATATACATTGGACATCAGGCAAGATGTAAGTGTCATCAAGCATGCAAAGGTGTCTACATACTAATTGAAAGTACCATCAAGAATCATGACACAGTCACAAAGAAGGATGTAATTTTTACCTAAATACCCTTCCATATTTGTCGGCACTGTGTGTTTGCTTAATTTCACTGAAGAACGTCTACTGGTAAATCTTACAAAACAAGTGATAAATAAGACTGAGTAGCAATTTTTTCGGCGTTGCTGTTTAACGTCAAATTTGCCCTTTCAACGAACTTCTTAAGAGCCCATTGAATTTTAATGAAGAATTTTCCCGCTTGTAGGTCCGAATGAATTAAATCAAATTTTGCAATTGGCAATTTGATAGAAATCCCCATAAAATATTGCACATAGCTTTCTGAAATAAACAGGCCACATTGAACGCATTCACGATATCCAACAGCTATCTTTGCAAAGACCTATCTAGTGTTTCTTGGCCGTGTAAGATCTATAATTAGAACATCGTCACCTAAACATCTACTAATAGAAGAGCATATTTTGGGGAAACAAATTCAATAAGAGTATAAAACGTCCACGATCAATAATGTGTAGTTTGTAAAAGATATCACGGCAGTAAAAACATAGCACTTTAAAGAGACCACAATCTGGTACATTTGGTCAATTGTTGCGTCCGTGGCGGACAATACATTTTTAAAAAGAAAGCGTACAAAAAAGCAAACACAAAGTTCTTCGTAAGCTTGTTTTAATCTTAAAAACACATAATCGACAGTCATTCCAGTCAAATACAATACTAACAGTCAGCACTCTAGAGATCAAAATTGCGGATATAAATATTTAATTCAGGGATATCAAGTGTATCAAGTTCAAATTCCGGAAAAAATAGCCGGTAGTCTGGGGCATTAGGTCCCTTACAGGGATAAAAGGTAAATCCCCGCCCGAGCCGTAGCTAACTGATTTATTGTAGTCTTTCTAGTTGCAATTTCTGGTGAGTACAATGCGGAATATTACGGATATTTGCAACATGTCGAAGATTTTCGGAAAGTAGCGAAGAGGTTTTCGTCAGTTAATATTCATGTCCTTGCCGGCCGCTAACTTATCAGAATCAATAAAAAAGAACCAGGAAAAATCGGTACCGATCGCAAATTTCCGGAATTCCGATAAAGCTTCAACATAATTTGTTCTCAAATGATCGCGTACTCGAACGAATCTGTCCCTACGCCTCCAACTCCCTTTAAATCTCATCGGACGTACATTGATCTCAAAATCTATCCTTGACGACTCAAATCATATTTCCTGAATAGATTGGCCTATTGACGTCCCTGTAATTATAACAATGGTCTTTTGGATAAACACCGCTAAGTTGTTGCAATATAATAACCGTTTAAAATAGTTACCGGTTTTCATTTAATAAAATGATTAAGTCATATTCGAGATTTCAGCGATTGCCAATATTTTGCTTTTGTTTCTCATAAGCATATGGTGCTTGGTATCTGCTATTGACTCCTATGTAGATTGCAAATATTACATAACCCTTACAGCGGCCGAGCGCAGATATCTGCATTTGGCCGCTAAAAAGAAAAATCTTTGCGCATTAATTTAATTCAAATCTCATTATCATAATCAAAATCATCATCATCGTCGTCGTCGTCACTACTACCACCACCACCATCATCATCATCATCATCATCATCTTCTTCTTCTTCTTCTTCTTCCTCCTCCTCCTCCTCCTCATCATCATTAACAACAACAGCAACACCAACTTAACATCATCATCAAACAACAATAAACATCGGTGGCATACAATGTGCTTCATCAACCATACATAATTATATGCGTTAAAACACCATAATAGAACAGCATGAATGAAGCTGTCTATTACTCTTTTATATTTCCTATACCAATATTTTTTTTCGTTAATTGAAGGACTAGTTGAAATCTTCTATAAAAGCCCTCCCACCCCCCCCCCCCCCCCAAAATAAAAAAAAATAAAACATAATAATAATAACCCTAGCAAACAACAATAAACATAGGTTAGTAAGTATACACTGTGCTTTAGCAACCATGCATAATGAATGTTTATGACTTCGGACCGTTGTGATCAAATTTAAAAAAGCAAGATGGTATGTATGCGGCACACAACACATAGATAATTATAGTTTTATACCTTAAACGTAGTTCATCAAAATAAAGATAATTTATTATCTATGTAATACTTAAATTAGGTTTATAACGTATGCATATTTGTCTAAAACTTGTGAAATGTGATTCGTAAGCCGACGACAACATTATCATTCGGACCCTTCTCCACACCTAACAATCGAGATTAAACACCTGTGGAGATCCCGATCTTATCAATGAATAAACCGGTTCAATGATGTCAAGTCAAATAAAACATACTATTACTATCCAAATAAATATCTATCAAAAAATGTAAATTGATATACCTACTTAACTAAAACTAAACTTAAACGATTAGCAAGAAAAATATATAAAGAAGAAGCAGGCAAAGTAGACAAATTAATTGTAACATATGTTTTCTCAGTCTCCCACTGTTGAACAATATAAATAGTATTTATCGCCACCCCAACAGGGATCTTTATCACACGTTTGGCTCAACTAATATATAATTGTGACAGGACAAACTGTCAACAAATACCTTGTTAATGTTTTATACATAACTCCAATCAAAGGTCAACTTCCAAGGAAACTGCGGCATGTTAAAACTGTTGATTATGACAAAATGTTGTTTAGTACAAATCAGTACAATAGCGTCTGTTATGTGGCCTATACTAATCCAGTTAAATAAAACTTTAATCGCAGAAAAGTTTAGATTCTTTACACCTTTAAAGGGGCCTTTTCACAGATTTTGGCATTTTTTTTAACTTATTCATTAAATGCTTTATATTGATAAATGTAAACATTGGATCATAAAAGCTCCAGTAAAAAATCAATAAAAAAAATAAAAAAAAAGGAAATGTACATTGCCCGGAGCAGGGTTCGAACCAGTGACCCCTGGAGTCCTGGCAGAGTCCTGTAGTATAAACGCTTATGCATACTGAGCTATTCCGCCGAGTACACATTCTCGACGTATTTTATACCTTATATAAGCAATCTTCGTAGTTTCACAAAATTTAACGACAAAAACAGAACTCTCCAAATTATTCAATCGTTTCGCGTTGCAACGCTTTATAATTTTTAGGTTATAAAATCGT
>NC_068363.1:27978050-27986436 GCF_020536995.1 Dreissena polymorpha
TACCAGAAATTGAATACCGCCAGAAACAACAATGAGCTCACTTCGATTAAATATAAATACACTATATTCATTGCGTCCTAAGCATTCAAACATATCAACCGAAAATACCAGCGAATACAGTATTATATATGACATCGATCTTATATATCGCCGCAGACATGCGAGAGCGCCACGATGAGTGAAGAGTGTGTGTATGAGAGTTTGTTTACAGGTCCTACTGGCCTCTTCACGAGATTTGTGTAGCCCGACCTGAATGATGAATGAAATGGATGTAGTTACAGTTATATGAACACGATATATCCGTACCAATATCCATGTGAGCATATACTAATAATAATTAATTTTTTAATCGCCATAAGCTTGAAAATAAACGTAAATAGATACAACAAAGACCAATTCGGAGACTTTAAAAATTTTAAATTACCTCCCCTGCAATAGAAAATATATATGGAGACTCGCATTTATGGAATATCAAAATCTCAATATATCTTTCTCCGAAAATTTTTTCTGGTAAAAATCATCTTAAATTTAGCTGTATATTCGTATGTAATTAATTAAACAAGAGTTATAAAAAGGCATTGCAAAAAATATCGCGTTTTACTTGAATAAGTTACCTCCCTTAAGCCTATCGGAATATCAAAAATACGTATATAAACAAAACGCGTTCCTTGCATAAGTGATAATAAAGCGCGTGCCCGTTCCACTCGTCCTCCAAATACTTACTAAATATAGTACAACGTATCTACAATCATTGCGACTAACTCATACCTCAGTAATAAGTAACCAGGATAAATATACGTTTAGGTAATTAAGATATAAAACATACATATAAAATTTACATGTTCCCTGTCTGCCGAACCCGATTCCATGGACTATAGCCACAAGAGGTTTCTATGTACCTATGTAGCCGGATTGCGCCCTCAGAGCGCCCAACACCGACACAGATCACGCTATCTCCGGTCAAACACAATACTGCATAGGACTGCTGCCTTTGTCACCATATTATCAGAATCATTAACGTGCAAAATGGAAACTTTCAACTGTCCTTTCACTTCATACATAAGCCATTGCCGATCTTCAATGATCGCTTATTTCCGAGAGATGCATTTTATTTTTTTCAAACTTCGAATTTTGATATATGTTTAACTTATTCATTTAGATTACATTATTTTCACTATAAATATTGACTTTGATCCAATTATCATCTGAAAAATACGATTTCGCGATTTCTTCAAAGATCGAGCGAGCCTTTTTACCTGTTTACTTATATATATCTAATTTAAGGTTACACAGATGTAAAGTTGTCGTGGCCGAGTGGGTAAGGCGATGAAATTGAAATCTTTTGGGATTTTCCCGCGCAGGTTCGATTCCTGCCGACATCGCATACTTTTTGCGACGCGTTTTATTTCTTTTCTAACGTAATTTGATTTAATATAGCACATAAGCTATGTTTATTGTTAAATATGTTGAAAATTGTATGCACATCCTTCAATTTTAAAATTAAAACAACGTTATGGCTAAATTGATTAATTTACTGCTGAAAATACGAATGATGCATGTTGCATTTTTATTTTTATTTCAAAAAGTAAACGGTAAATCTGTCTATTTTTTGGTATTTTTGCTGTATATAGTGTTTCTATAAAAACTTAATTTAAAATATAACTTAAATGATACTATTTTGAATTTTATGACACTTTGTTTTTAACCGACCCAATTTTTACTTGGCTGAAATCACTTACATTTCATGGCGCTATTCCATAGATTAAAATTTGTAAAAAATAAACTGTCTGTAAAGAATACTTATTTCATCTTGTTTAAACTTTAAACACCTTTACTGCATCTGTACACACCAACTGCATGCCCATATTTGGAAATTTGAATGAATTATGGAACTTTTATATACCCAGGGGTGAAAATAAACTGGACAAAAGCCGAGCGTGAGGGTGGTTTTGAAAAATCGGTTTATTTTTTTTTAAGCATGGAAAGCTACCTACAAATTTGCATGTAGTTTAGTGAAATGATGCTGATTAGGAAAATAATTAATTAAATTATATTTGGATATGTGCCCATTAGAGGTGCGCAAGCTTAAAAAGGTAGAATTACCGAAATTCCCGTTCTTACACGTTGTAGCATGGATCGGGTATTGAACACGATACACGTGTGTATTAGCACCCTACTGTAGTCCCGGCGGGGTTATCAACTGCACCAATACACCGGTAAGCAACCAGGGGAATATCATATGAAAAAAGAACTATCATGCATGTTTGATTTGTTAAAGTGTGTCACAAAATTTCCCTAACTGCCGATGTCGGCTATAATTTCGGTATAAACATGCAAAGAAATTAACATATATATAATGTTAATGCCGATATGTTATTGGACATTTTGTATGTCAAATGTTCATTATTTGTATTAAAATTAAGACGATTGTATTGAACACGATACACGTGTGTATTAGCACCCTACTGTAGTCCCGGCGGGGTTATCAACTGCACCAATACACCGGTAAGCAACCAGGGGAATATCATATGAAAAAAGAACTATCATGCATGTTTGATGTGTTAAAGTGTGTCACTAAATTTCCCTAACTGCCGATGTCGGCTATAATTTCGGTATAAACATGCACAGAAATTAACATATATATAATGTTATTGCCGGTATGTTATTGGACATTTTGTATGTCAAATGTTCATTATTTGTATTAAAATTAAGACGATGCTTATTTGCCAGAAAGCGTTTATTTCAAATTCAAAACAAGCAATAATCATACATAATACCAAAATATAAAACTAACAAAATGACAACACTCTCGCTTAACGCAACGTTCAGAAGCACGCGCACTTAACAAAATTATTGCAACTAATGCAAGCTGTAATTAATATGTGACTACTTGCTATACAACCAGTATCATGCGAAAATTGATCTTATTTAATTGTGGTTCCCTCTTTGAATTTATGTTGCCTGTCGACTTTTAGAATAATGTGTCAGTAAGAAATGTATTGCTTGCTCTACAACCAGCATCATGCGAAAATGGATCTTATTTAATTGTAAATCCCTCTTTGAACTTAAGTTGTCAGTCGACTTTTAGAATAATTGTGTCAGTAATAAATGTTTTTCTTCAGTTTCACATGTTTTTTTAAGAAAATTTAGTGAAAGATGCAAATGTGTCTTATTTATTTTTTTCTGTGTCTTCAATGTATCTTATTTATATGTGACTGCGTGCTTATTTTTTTTTCAAGAAATGAAAGATGCAAATGTGTCTTATTTTAATTGTATCCATGTCTTAAATGTGGCTTATTTATATAAGATAAAATGATATACTGCCAGTGTCATGCAAAAAAGGATCTAATTTCTTAATATCCACATTCACGCTTTGTTCTTTATTAGCACCGTCTTTAATTAGGCTATCTATTTAAAGTACAGATTACTGTGAACTTAATAATTGTGCAACGGTGATGTTGATCCATTATCGTTGTTAATTTAAAATGTAGACAACAAGTTAGCAATTAATGAAATCAGTTATTTTGGAAGTAAATCTAATTTTTTCTGTACAGTAGCCAGGTGGATGTGTATTGAGCGGATAAGATAGGGATCACCACAACAAGTTTCTAATACACAGTATAGACTTCCCCTATTATTATTAATTACCTGATTGTAATAAATAAAGTGTTAAAGATCATTTCATGTGAAAAGCAGGATTTCTGACATAATTTCAATCGTTTTGCTTTTATACACAATTTCATGGAACAATGAATATATTGGCGCGATGGAACACAATTTATAAATCAAGCTGACAGTATAGTATCATTTTTTAATTATGTGTAATTTAATTCGCATCTCTCCCTTAACTCGTTCAATGACACGTGAACTTATATCAATTATAAAACATCACGTGCATCATTAAATATTTTTTTTTAATTATGAAAACATATATGTTCTACATGGTTTTGTTTAGTTTTTTTTTCTCAACCAGAGAGACATTATAAAACATTGTTATATATAAAGCGCTTTACTTTTCTACATTACATAAAGATATATCGATTTTTTTGTTAAGTGTACGTGCTTGACATATTTATAAAAAGGCAGTGTTTATTTTTGTAATAAAATCGAAAATTGACATTTAATTTGATGCAATCCACATTGTTTAGCGGCCAAGCGCAGTATTCCGCTCTCGGCGGCCGATGGTGTATTGCAATATATACAATGAAAAGCTGGGTTTCTGACATAATTTCAATCGTTTTGTTGACGCGGAAGTGCTTTTTGGTGGCCAAAAATACTATTGTTCCCTTTATTTAAACCTAAATCAGTATTTTTTTACACTTGAAGGTTTGTACAGCGGGGATTTCGGTACCGGCGCGGGTTTATGTGCTTGTTAAGAATTACCGAAATCCCCGCTAAAGGGCAACATATTATCCTGATTTATGCTTTGATTAAACATTGATAACTAAATTGCAAAAGTGTATAGCATATTGTAAATAAGGTAGTACGATATCATTTGTTTCATCAGATTTGTTTGGAAAATACTTTCTGAAGACTTATTATTACTATGTCATGTTATATTTACATATACTTTTGTGTAACCAATGTTTTAAATGTACATTTTACCTTTTTACATTCGTTTACCACATTTTTCACATTAATAAACTATTTAATAATGGAAAAAATATTCTGATAAGAGTGTTTAAATGATTAACACTAATATGATTGTGTACAAATCAACATTAATGCAAAGCCAAAACCCAAACATAATGACATATAGACCCTTTAAGGCGTAATATGGGGGATTGGCGTAAACATGGGTGATTTCGGCTCTGGGCGTACGAATGTAGCAGTACCGAAATCCCCGCTAATTATTTTCCAAAAGAAGTAACCGAATGGGAGATAATACATGTCACTGGTTGCTAATGAAAAAAAACACTATAATAATTTTGTTGACACTTGAAGGTTTGTACAGCAGGATTTCGGTACCGGCGCGCGTTTAAGTTCTAGTGTAGAATTACCGAAATCCCCACTGAGAGGCAACTTAATGCTGTCAAGAGTGCTTAATAATTAAAATTAATATCATTTTTTTGCACCTTAACATTCATGTGAAGTCAAAAACCATTCATACCGATGACCTATTGACCCTTTAAGGCGTAAATATGGGGATTTCGGTACTAGGCGGGGCGAATGTAGAATTACCGAAATCCCCTTTTCATCATCGCACATTAGTGTAACATAAATTTTAACACAATATATGTAGGGAAAACTCATATGATTCGCGTAATGTGAAAATGATTATTATGCTATAATTCGACCACGAAACTTGACGTGACTTAATACCGGACATTATGGAATGGAGCTACGCTTGCCGTATTTGACATAAGACCCATTTTCGCAAATTATCTTATCAATGCTTATATGAATTTGATTGCTATAATCTAATGCGTATTCGACACGGAATTATTGTCAAGGTTTTTCATTTTGTCAATATTTATCATAGCAGGGGACATTGCTGACATCAATATGGATACTGTTTTCATTTTCTGTCGAGAAATGATATGACTTATTATCAAGATTATTTTATAGTACGGTAGCGTTCTCTTCACAAGTGAGATTTATTTGTACTGGTAAATTGCTCTTATACTCACCATTCGGACTCGACGATCGGCTCGAATAAAAATGTTAGTCGCTTAAAAGTACAAATTCATCATATTGAGCACGATTTATTATATTATTATTTATTATTATTATTATTATTATTATTATTATTATTATTATTATTATATATTATTATTATATTATTATTAATTATTATTATATTATTAAAAAAATCCATTGGAAAAAAAATCCCATGGGAAAAAAAAATCCCATGGGACAAAAAATCCCATGGGAAAATCCCATGGTTTTTTATTATTTTAAAACACGATATACGCGTTGAAATCGCGAGAAATGCTCATCATTTGTTAAAAGGTAGTGTTTCTGAAGGTTACATGAATAAATCTCTAAAAATCAGAAAAAAATCCCATGGGATTTTTTTTTCCCATAAAAAAATGGGATTTTTTTTCTATCAAAGTAAATTGAACGAAAATAAGCACAAATGCTTTAACAATGCTTAAAATCGATAACTAAGCACAAACGAACGTGTTTTATGTTTTTGAAAATCCCATGGGATTTTTTCTCCCATAAAAAAAGCTGGAGAAAAATCCCATGGGAGAAACCAAAATTCCCATGGGATAATGAAAATCCCATGGGATATTACAAAATCCCATGGGAACCCCAACTTTGCAAATAAAGTTCATAGTGAAGAAAACGCATTTAACAAGCAAAAATAACCAATTATTAATCACAAGTTAGACTTTTATCTTATACTTTATCACAATAAGCAAACCTTCAAGAAAAGGGTACTTAAGTTTGCGAAATTCGGTTTCGCAAAGTTTTTTCGGTGGCCGTTTTATCCCTTTTTTTGTTCGTTACACTTGTTGTATTTGACTTCACGTATAGTTTTCTTTTCATCGGTGAACTATAATTGGTCTATACCTAAATAAATGGATAGTACACATCTTAGGTACTTCATCATGCAATGTGCGTTCTGTCTATTACCCACTACAAATTTATAAATAGAACACACGAAGAATTTTAATTTCTTGTTTAAAAATAATCATTGACAGCATTAAATTGTGAGTGTGATGTCCTATCCACATAGTTCATTGCCTTGTCGGAGTAACTATGCCTTAATAATGCAATTCTTGAACTGAAAAATCATGACTTTATATGTTAACATGCATACATTTTTAACATAAATCGATTTGTTTTTGAAATAGTAAAAATGTAAACCATTGTGGATTTCGGCATATGAGCCTTGTGTCCATGTCCTGTGTGCGCTCTTTTTTCTTCCAAGACCAGTACATTTCGTTTTAGTAAGCAAACACAATCGTTTGTATGCCATACAAATCATCCTAAATGTGCTATCCACACACATCAATTTTTTTGAAAAAATCAACAACAATATTTTTCTAAGCAAACACTCGTCGGTGTTTCAGATTTTTCTCTAACATACACTGTCGCGTCCTACGTTCGACATTTAAACACAACATTTGAAAAGTTTCTTCTAATTTAACATAAAATATTTCCAAAAACATTGTAAAGAGTTGCCATAACACATATAATATCCAATATCAAGGGAGTGCTGAAAGATTTTAAGTTTATCCCCTAAAACATTCACCAATGTGTCGGCTACATTAATGTTCACATTTTTTTAATATCCGTTGCATTTCCATTTCTATTGAACACGTTTTTTTTTAATGCAAGTCATGCCACTGTGCTAATCAGTGACGACACTTTCGGCTTAACTGTATTTAGCTAATAATGATACTATCTTTAATCGACAATACATAAAAGCCTGAAAGTGTCGTTCCTGTTTAGCATCTAATGCTAATCTGGACGAAACACTTTAAACACATGCTTAAACCCCCTTTTCACACATGGTAAGGTCCCCATATAATAACTGTTACAATAAGTTTTGATTTCTTTTAACTCATACTTATATTTTTGGTTTTATTGTGTTTCTAAATAATCTATGTCATGCTTATCCTTATAGTAAAACTGTGTATTAACTCGTTCAAGTATCACAGCCGAATACTTTATCAAAATCTTTCGACGTTTGTATTATTTTAAATCTCTTATACATGTAGATCAGTTCGAGATTTTGGTTGTTATTATCAATTATTAGGCATATATTATCCTGGGTCGGTAAACTGCAATTGATCTCAAATCAATGCCAACTATAAACTTCATTTTCGTAATGCATTTCATACAAGGTTGATTTACAAAAGCATTAAGTAAGATACGCAGCAATGTACCACTTTTAACGGTCTTTTTACCATTCTTTGTTTCGTTGTGATTTGCACATCTAACACCTGATGATAAAATTTTATCGTAAATGTTATGTTGAAATCGATTTGTACAATTTAATCTCGCTCTTCCTTTCAATGCTGATTTTATAATAATGCCTACACGCGGCCGCCGCTTAAATACTATGACCATTGACCGAAAAATGTAACATAATATTATATAATTTATTCACTCATCAATATATCAATAAGTTTTACTTCAAGTGGTGTTCATATTCAATAATAGCAGCGTGTCAACTACATCACTCAGTAAATTACCTAAACTTTAAATACGGATATACCACAGCATGAAACTTGGTAATGAACATGCGCACTATACAATATTTAGAATTGATAGTATTTTTCTGCATTTCATTGGTCTATGAACTGTCGGGAAAATTAACGCCTAATTTGCATAAACCGCCGACGGCGTTTATGCATAATTAGGCATGTTTTTCCCACAATCATACACCGATGAAATGCAAAAAATGCTGTTCAATTCTTATCATTACAAA
>NC_068363.1:27986536-28061811 GCF_020536995.1 Dreissena polymorpha
TTAAAAATATAATATTGCAGTTTAAACTTAAAGCACTCACTGCCCCTTATATACCGATTAATCAGCTCCCTTTTTCAACAATAACAATAGTGCAGGTTACCACGACATTAAGGTTCAATACTTGAGCATATTTACACAACTCTGATATTTTCATGCTAAAATGAGCGCTGAAAGCAAAAGTAATTCATGATCATGGATGAGTTACACATTACAAATGCAATTCCTAATGGCAATAAGTAAGTTTCCAATCCTTATTGTCTTTCTGAGTTGTATTAAAAACAATGGTAGTGGATCCAGTGTGGCTGGAATGTTATTCAGGTAAATTTTGCATAATTTCGCAACCTGTCAAATTGTGTTCCTGCACCATGTAATGTCTTGAAAGCATCTTTCGTCATATACTAAGTTTAAATGCTATTGTTTCTATGCTTATCAGTAATATCGCCTTCATATTACAATATTAATGAAATATAATTATTATTCTGAAATTAAAGCATAAAAATTTGTTCTTCTTGCAAATATTCAATTATCGTTTTAAATTAACAAGATATCTTAAAAGGTATTTAGGTGTACATAACATTTTCAAAGCATTTTGCATGAGAATATAAACAGGGGAAAAATGTTGTATAGAACAGAAATTTTGCTATTTTCAAAACTTCATACTTCATTTAATATCAAAAACCTGTAATGTGAAAGTGAAATCAAGCTTTTCTTCTTATGACCTTAAAAAAGTACAATTGAAACATCAAACTGTTAAGCATGTGCTAATTAGCATGTGCTAATTATAACACACAACAAACCCTGCATATTTAATTGGCTCTGGAGATAATCTGTCTACTGGGGTAGGTGTTGTCCCCCAAAAGCTTATCTTAGTTAGCATGTTATTATGACTGGCATCCAATAACAAAAGATGGCAGGGCACATTCTCACTCCTGATGGAATGGGGCCAGGGGCCCATCAAGGAGGAATTATTTTCACAAAACCTTTCCAGAGAGAAAGTTTAATAAAATTGCAATTTAAAAAAAATCTGTTATACATATCTTTACAGAAATAAACATTTTAAATATATATTTGAATTTTTGCTTTACTGAAATGTATTATAAAACAGTTGTTTCAATGCTTCTAAAGCGGGAACTACTGGCATGTTGTTTTCTTTGTGTGTTTTTTTCAAGCTGATTTATTTGTATCACTAAGGGAAGATACATTGTTTTGTGCAGGGGGATTTAGGTTGAATTTGGGATCCAAAATTGACCAAAAATGCCATTGATGGTATCAAGTCCTTTACCTATTCACAGATAGGTTTTTTGATAGTGTTTTATTTGAAAAATCCTGACTAAAAAGTGTTGGCAAATAGCAAATCTGACATGTGATTATACTGTATCATTGGCTAGATATCATTCCTAAAACCAACAACAATATGATCTGTTTTTAACACAACACGTGGGATATACATTTGCTCTGATTCTTCCCCACTGAAATTAATTAATTTACATTGTTGTTTTGTATATTTAAATAATGATCTTAAAAATAAAATTTTGAAGTGATGCAGTGGTGCATGGTGAGTTCCAAACTGCCAAATCCCAAACCCGATTCCAAGGTGGCTGACTATATAATTTTGGTTAATCAATATGTGTCGTTTTCTGAGAAAACTGGGCATAATGCTTGTGCGTAAAGTGTTTGTCCTAGATTAGCCTGTGCAAACTGCACAGGGACGAACTCTCTGCTTTATGACCATTTTCGTTTAAATGAAGTCTCTTATTAGCAAAAATCCAATTTAAACGGAAAGTGTTGTCCCTGATTAGCCCGTGTGGACTGCACAGGCTAATCTGGGACGACACTTACGCACATGCATTAACTATTACTATTCACTATTAATTACTCATTAGATTCATGTCAACCAAGGACAATACTATGACTTTTTAGAAGAACGATAATAAAAGTTAAGATAAGTGTCTACCTAATCCCCTTTTAAAGACAAGATTTCAGGCTTTAGCTTCAATGAATGGGTTATTTACCCTTTGGATTTTGTTGAATTCCATTGCCCGAAATGTGTAATAATGACTTTGTTTTTATTATTATGTTTTTTTTTTTTTATGTTTTTTTGCAATGTGTTTATGTGAGAAAGAAAAAAAAGAGAGACAGTAACAATTTTCTTGTTGAACTCAAAATTTATGTCAAGCAATAAGTAATATAATGGTAATAATAAAAGGCCCTTTTTGTGAAAAATGTGAAACCTGACTTACTTTGGGGTTGTTTACGCTCTGGACTCTGGTTAAAAACCATTGCCCGAGCACACTGCTTGACATAGTATCTTTGTGGTTATTGTCTAAAACGTGTTTTTAAGCCAGTGGTCAGCCTCTTTTTACAGAGCTGACACACATTACATGTAGGGACTTTGCAGTGTTGGTGCGGTTCTTTAATAAATATCTAATTATTTAAAAATATCTTTAGGTATAGTAAAGATAGATCTATTTAAAAATGAAAACTGTGAAACCTGTTATCCTATTGAAACCACTAAATTCAACTACAGCTATGAGAAAAATGTGTGAAATCCAATTATCCAATGAAACACGTGTGAATCCAAGTGTCCAATGAAAAAAGTGTGAATCCAAGTGTCCAATGAAAAACTGTGAATCACATTGTCCAATGAGAAAAGTGTGAATCCAATTATCAAATTGAAACAAACAAACTTTCTCCACAAATTGTGATGCAATTAACACAAAACACATATTCTAGAAGAAACTTAAGTGTACCATTGCAATGATTTACAAGTGGAAAATAGCTGGTTTTTGGATTCAACCAAAGTGGGCAGGCCATCACAAGGCGGTCCTACTTCTCAGGTGAGAATACAGCTATATTATAGTTGTTGTTAATGATCAAATGAATAACATGTGTAAATCTTTCATTATGTTGAATTGTAAAGCATTTGTGACACACAGCTTTGGAATTAAGTGAAATAATCAATAAAACCCCAAGAGCTACAGGATTTTTGCCAGTATTTGGTTTACTTGCTTTACAAAAAATAACAAAAAAACAAACAACAATTGAACTGATAAGTCATACAATAATTGTGTACTTAACTACTTATACTTGCATCATTTATTTTTTCTATATCTTAATTAGTGAACATCAATTTTTACTACATAATAACCAACCACTTTTAAAGCACAGTTCAATAATTTTATAAACTTTAACTATGAATGTTTTTATCTTCACTGTGTATTGAAGAAAATTATTATTCTGGGTGAGAAAAATCATTTGTTTTTGAGTAGTTAGCCAATACCTGTAATTGCCCAATTATGATTGTAACAAATCATGTAGAGTTGCAATAGAAGAATTATTACATTTCCAATAGATTTTGACAGTTGTTACAGAAAAAAGCTTATAATCTTATTTATTTGGGATTTGTGACAAGGGTTAACATTATCATATGTTGTTATAAAAGTGGAAAGCAATTTCTCATCAGGCAGTGATTTCTTCAGTTTTGGGGAAGGGAGTCTGCCCCCTTAGAGGTTGGGGGAAAATTGTGTATACTCATAAAGAGGGTTTTTTGTTTTGTAAATAAGCGATAAAAGCATTGTTTTTTTTTAGTATAAAACACTGTAAGATAGGAACAATTAAATTTTGTATTTAATAATTTGTATTAAATGAAAGATTTAGCTTTGTGTTAGAGTTAAATATCATATAATAACAAGCCAAATAATCAGAGTGAAAATTAATGGCAACAAATACCTTTTTTAACACCATAGTTGGAATAGTTTGCCTTGCTTAAGGGAAGCATATATACTCTAAATACTCTGTATACTCTAAATGGTGGGGAATGGGGCAGAATATCTCCCTTTTTTTGCTAGGGTGGCAGATGTTTCCTCCCCAAGACATTTCCTCCCCAGACGTTTCCTCCCTAGAAGTTTCACTCCCAAAATAAACGTCTTCATAATATGAAAATGTATATCGGGAGTAGTTATTTGTAATTATGCCGGGATATGTGAAAAATAACTTTATCGGTTAGTATTTAAATTGAGTGCATTTTATGTGTCATACATAAAGGAATTAATGATTTTTGATGGTTGTTTTTAGGGAAGCCTCTAACAAATTTTACCAATTTAATAGATCTAATTATAATTGTTTTTATAAGTGCCTGCACTTTTTCTTTCATAAATTGAGATCATTTGTAAATTGAGTAAAAGCACAGCTTTGATGTTTTTTTTATGATCATTTTAAGTGGAATAGTATGTTACTAATTAAACAACTGTAACTATTGTATTAATTAATTGAGTAAAAGCACACATTTGATGTTCTTTGATAATGTTAAGTGGAATAGTATGTTACAAAGTAAACAACTGTAATTATTGAATTAATGAATTCATTTTGCTACAAACAAATTCAGGTATTTATACCTCTAAAAATACTCTTTTAAAATTTAAGGAAACACAAGGATGAAATATTTTCAAAACCAGGCAAATAATAAGAAAGTTGTGAGAGTTGGAAATATTTTTCAATATTCTATTAATTAAATTAGGTAAACAGTTTACCACGTCCCATTTTCTGAATTTCATATTCATGTCTATATATCACTTCATACATTATTGTTTTTGTTAGATTTTTTAACATATTGATTCAGTCTGTCATCAACATCATCATATAATGAAAAGTTTGACAAAAATGTCTAGTCATGCAGAATATTTACTATTACTATTTACCACCCCAATTTAAACATTAATTTAATATGTAGCCAAAAATGTGACAGCATTTAAATGTTTTCCCTAATATTAAGTAACAACACACACCTTCCATTACACAAGATATCAGGCCCTTATGGTGCAAGTATCAGATTAGCAAGTGTATTATGCAAGATAACAGATATTGTATAATGGGAACTTATGGTGTAATAAAAAGGCCCAGCATTGTTGAGATTAGGTGACATCTGTAAAGGGGGATAGGCATTCATAAGATGCGATTAGCACATTATCATACAAAAACATTTTTTTAATTTGAAAGTGAGTAATTTTTCCTTAAATTCCAAACATTCATTAAATACATTTTTTTGCTTTTAAATAATAAAAAAGTTTTGATTACATTTCAGTATTATATTATTAATAATTAAATAATGTGCAAGAAAAGTGCATTTCTGTTTTACTTAGTCTAAATAAGTTACTTTTAAAAATTTAAATATCAGTGACGTCCAATAATTTGATAATATACATATGAATGGATGAAACAAATACAATTGTTGACTGAGTAACATAGTGTATTTATTTATCATATTTAACTGTTACAAGGACAACAGTTTTGAAATTATTATAGATGGGCTTTTCCCATTGTTCAATTCACCAATTGATCCAATTTAATTGCATTAAAAACAACAAATATCTATAGTTCCACAACCCTGCCCAGGTTTACTCAAACTGAAATAATGTGTTAATTGTGTATTCAAAATGGGTCTGGATTACACATTGTTCTTGGTTGCATTTGGGCTCCCAAATAAGCAACATGTATAAGATACTCAGTAAGATTTAAGAATATTTCATTTATTCCACTAGTACACCAACATGCACTTAGAAATGATTTACATGCATTCCTTACACAGTTCAACCAAAAAAAAAAGAATTCTAAAACGAAAAAAACTACAACTAACTAGCTGCTTCATAGATTAAGTGTATAAAAGACTTCATAAACAAAATAATCATTTGATAATTAAAATCAAGATTATACTTCAACTAAACGTCTTCACTAAAACTAAAATGTGGGGGGGGACGTCTGGGGAGGAACCTTTTTGCTACAATAAACTTCAGGTGATGTGTTCTACAATATTTTATTTATTTTATAAAACAGTTAAGAAACTAGAGGGACTATGATTTAAAAGTACAGTCTTAAAAATCTTAAATCACAGTTACATTTTTACTGTTAAGATGGAGTATATTTTCTATGGAAGGTATATTGAGAAATTCATTTCATTTCTAAATTGAGTTTCGTTTGCCAAGTCCTTACTTTATTTAATTTTGTTCTTATTGTTACAACTGACTTCAAAATTATGAGTCAGATAATGTTATATGTCAAAAGTATATATGTCACTTGAAATCACATTATATCCATTATGACTTTCCAGTCATTAGTTAGCTCTTAGTTACAATTAAATTGTTCCTTTTTGGCTCATTTCTCATTTATTCATATATATTTTATGTCATTTATTGAATAATGTTACATTAAGATCACATTTACTATTATAAATATGATATATTTTCACATAAAAGAAGTCATTTTTGTTGCCATAGTTTCAATGAGCCATGCAATGCTTTTGGTATTTTTTAATTGGCTGTTTCATGTAAGTTGTGTCAATACCATCAGGGCATTCGAAGAGATATGGTATATTACAAAATGCATTGTTGGTCACAGTGTACATCACCATTTCAGCAAGAAAAGATTTTTCGGATACCAAATAAAGATAATTTTATGTGGTTTTTTTATAAGTCAATGCAGTTGTTTTTTTTACAAACAATATAATATCATCATTATTGAATGCCCATTATCTCTGAGCTGTTAGTTTGTTAAAAACATTCTTCTCCTTTTTCCATTATATAATGTCATTTATTACTAACAAAAATCCCACTGTGCCCTCTTAAATACATGCATCCAGTCTTATCTTACATTGTCTCCTTAGACGCATAGATAGCACTGTCATCCGCGATTTATTAGATTACTATCAGTAACACAGCAACTGATAAGCTGAAGGACACACTCCACACACATATCTTATTATCTCCTGATCATAGATTTTAGTGTGTTTCTTTTAAATTAATTTAAAATGAAGAAAATAATTAATTTTTAATTAATTATTGAGAATAATGGGCTAATAAATCTGTAAATTGATTTTACAAAGACATTATAAGATTAAGATACAATGTTTTATTTGTTTTGTAATACTACTGGTAATCTTCCTTGTTTTTTTTGTTTTCATCAATCCTTACTTTTTGTTTATACAAGTATTATATTTTTGTAAGGAGTTTACTAAGGAGTTATAATGCTAGGTTCAAAAAGTGATTGAACAAGTACCCAAAAAATATTTGTGCAAATAGGGTGTCACTGGGCCAATTGTGATACTGTAGTACAGTAAAACTTGTTGTTCAATGTCATAAGTTGGCAGTCAGCACAAAAAAGGGATTTTGTACACAAAACAATATTCAGACTGTAATTTAAGATTCCAATGTGACATACTTACAATTGATATAAGGGCTTCTAAATGCTCACACCTCACATAATAGATGATAAACGGTCACTGGAGAAACCACTTGAAGATTTAAATCTGGCAACATTCATTTTTGTTTGTTCCCAGTATTCATAAGCACTATATATCTATCAGCATGACATCATCCATAAATAAGCATTTAAAGTGTATTTACATTTCCTTTTGAACATTCTCTCAAAATGCTGTGTGACACTATTTCCAATATTCTATCAAAAATTGTGTTTTAGTTTTGTCTCTTTTTAATTCACCCTTAGATACAAAAAGATATGTCAAGGGAAGTTTTGATTTTCTCAGTAATTATTTCAAAATAAGACTGTTTCATTTCATGGAAAATATGTTTCAAAACATTAAGGGTATTGCACATGCTTGATAATTGTTTCTTTGTGTCTCATATCACTGAAGCACTAGTTGCAATCTACTGTAGTTGAAATGTCAAACTTTCATTTTAACCTGAAGTATTTAGTACAAAAAAGCATTTCATAATTATTTGATTAGTTGATAACACCTGAGAAATGGGGTTATATTTTCAATAAGTTGCCAGTTGCAGACATGGGGTAATCATAAAATTTAATCTGTTATCATCATTATGACCGCACTTTCAATAAATGCAATAATCAGAAGACTTCATCTTTTTTGTGCAAATAAAATTAAATAGAATAAGAATATGATCCTTTTTTTAAAATAAACACTGGTTGATAATGGGTCTAGAAGCCCAAATATTACATGCATGAATTAATACATTAATATTTAATTTGATCACTTTGGTTGAGATTACCAATTAATAATTGATCGATGAACAAAACCATTAATCATTTTTGAAAAAGAAGTTAAAATCATTAATTTAATTGATTACTTTTTCGAGTAATTGACCACATGTCTGCCCAGTTGCCACTACTAGAGTAACATTGTTTTGTGACTTTCACATTTTGTTTCAATTCATTCTAAAGGCTATCACACTGCAGTCATTGTACTTAATGTAATTATTCTGTATTGCCATCTCTCCCTTTTTAACAGGATTGGTTCAAGCACTCTGGAGCGCAAGGTAGCAGCGTGCACACCCCAGACACAGACAGACATCATGTTTAGTGTACATATTGTAAGTTATTGTAATGTAATTAAAAAGATGAATGTTTAAACCACTAAACAATATTTACAATTATGTTTGTATAAATTTGAATTACTGGGCTCTCCATCTAGTTTGGAGAAAAAGACCTGTATCCAAAACTGGTGGAATAATTGTTTCCAAAAAGGACATTTTATCAGACGTGGGGAAAACATGAAATAGGAAAAAGGAACGAACAATAACAGGTGCTGCTATTGTTTTACAGGCCTTTATTACCCACATTAAATAACCATACATAACAGTTTTAATGAAAAGCTGTCATGAGATAACATGGTTTGGTGGAGAGTTTGGTTAACATGGCCCCATTTTGTACTGCAGAATACATAATTATGATTGCTATTCTTTTACATTATGATTTCATTCTAATTGGAACAGATAAAGCTAGTAAAATTATAAATAATTTATCCTAGACATGAAGTAGATTTTGGTTGTTATCCTTCCTAAAAAACCTGACTGTAGGGCTCTGAACCTATATTTTTGTAGCTATTTCAGAGCAAGATTTATTTTAATTATATACTACTATTTTTAATAATAACTACATATTTCTACCCAATAACCAATTGTTTCACCTCCCCAACACATGTAATAATTACATTTATTGTATAAATTTCTGTCCAATAAGTACTTCAATGAAAATGCCAACTTACTGTTTTTAAAGGGAGACGAGATGGAGAAATGCAGTTTGCCACTGGATGGTTTCCTGCCGACGTCCTACATTTTTGCTGCTCTCCATCAGACGGTTGATGATTCAGTCACATTTTCAGGCACACTGACTAAGATCATGACAGAGGCCAGCCTCTCATTTTTTGACCCTGGTAAAAAAAATATGAAACAAATAAAAAATAAATGTTAATTATTTGATGGAATTGGTAATATGATTAATAAAACTGTCCAGAGTTGTTTTAATATTTTTTCCCTGTAATAATGCGATGAAAGATGTCCTTGCTTGTCTTTTTTCTCTTGTGTGTTAGAACTGATTTATCCTCCATTCAGAATATAATAGACACATTTTTTTTTAAATAACAGCATCTACACCAGCCAGGCATCAGCTGAAATACAAGTGTTCCTTCAAGTTTCCAGACAGAGTGCGAGTAAGTTATTGTCTTGTATTAACAAAACTTAATCAGCACAAAATCTTCAAAAAAAGAATTAAAGCTGTTTTCATCTGTCTTCTACATGAAGAAGAAGAAATGGTATAGTTTATTAAAAAAAACATGCCTTACTTTAACTGTTTAGAATACTGCAAACAGGGTTTATTAGTACTTAAATAAATAGTTAGAAATAAACTTGTTTTAAAATATGTTCAAATTTACATAAATTTTAAAAATCTGCAAATAGAATGATAAATTTTGTTAGGTTATGAGGAACCTTCACCCCCATGTTTCATCGGCCAGTGATGTTGAAATGTTGGACACATCTAACCGTCCATGGAGGCGCAAGTGTGAAGAGGTCATGGGGTTTACAGTAAGTTTATTCTGAACACTGGCATGATATGTATATTTTTCTAATCTTAATAGCACATTACTTCCTTTAGATGTTGCAGTTTGCTGGAATTGTACAAATATGATGTAAACATTACATTAGAAATATAAATTATGTAAATTTGAATTTTAAATGTAGCAATATTACAGCAAGATTTAAACATATAAAGTTTTAAAGTAGTGGTTTTAATATCATGGTAAGTTAACCACTCAGATGAATATTAACCAAGTGTGATCATAAAGACTATGTGGCTAAGCTAACCGGTGAGCTTTTTTCAGGGTTATGGTTCGCATTCGCAATTTGGAGGAGTCTTCAAAGAGGCACTGGCATGTGCATCTTTGTCCCGCAGATGTAACAGATTATTCTCATCGATTATTGTGAAACATCAGTAAGAACCTGCTTTTTATAAACCAGTGAAATGTTGCTGTTAATTTTAGTTCAACTTTAAAAAAAGTTTTGGTTTTTGTATTAAAGAAATGCAACATTTTTTTTCAAATTTCAATTATGTGTTTTATTTTTATTCTTACAATTCTTAGTATATTAAAAAAAAAAAAATGTCCATATGTTTGTACATAAATATTGATATCATTTACCTCCAATACTTAGCAGTGACCCCAGCTTTAGTCAACGTCATTTGTTATGTGTGTTATGCTGTGCTGTTCAGCCATTGGTCACCTTCGTAAATAAAGGACCAGGCACAGTTGATGACCTTTGTTTACTTTGATCTGAACATTTTTATAGGGACCTGCATGTCAGTGTCACAGCAAACATGTTTCGCGGTGTTGCTGGTGCTAGAGATGAGCAATTCATTTTTAACTGCCTTCGGAGAGTTGATGACTGTGAAATGAGCCTTGCTGACATGAATTCAGCATTGAAGAAAGACAAGGTATACAATATTTATATCAATAAATGAATAATACCATGCTGTTTATTTTAGGAAATATTTTTCATTCATTAAATACTAAATAATCCCATCCAAACATTGACTGAATCAGAATATAAGCATCAGTTATTAACAAGAGATGTGTTTGTCAGAAACACAATGCCCCTTATTGCTCCGCTCTGAAATAATATTTCAATATATTATTTGGTTTAGAAATTATCTCCTGTTTAAAGCTTAGTACTTCCCTTGGATTTAATTTATTTACTTTTGACCTTGAAGAATGACCTTGACCCTTAACCACTCAAAATGTGCAGCTTCATGAGATACACGTGCATGCCAAATATCAAGATGCTATCTTCAATATTGCAAAAGCTATCGCAAAACTTTAACCAAGGTTAAAGTATTGGGACAGAATGACAGACAGGCCAAAAACAGTATGCCCCTGATCTTTCGATCCGGGGGCATAAAAAAGCAATACATGTAAATCAATTGATTAAATCATTTTTAACAGCAGTCCACGAGAGGTGCGTCAGAAGACATAGGCTGTCTGAGGACTGAAATCAGCTCACTGAAACGGCAGCTGGTAAGAAAGATAACCAGTGCCAAATTAAAAACATTATTGTTATTTGATATTAACATTAACTTAACCCTTCAAATAAATAGTTTAGGCTATGGCAGACACCCTGTTATTATGAAGTTGGCATTCAATAGAACTAATTATGAAGTAATTATGTTAATCTAACATAAAGTAAAAAATGATTTAATTTTTGTTATATAAGAAAATAATTATTTTGATAGGCAACATCAGGATTGTTATAATGTTTTTCAGAGAGAGAAGGATGAGGCACTCAAAGAGGCCAGGGAGCAACTTTGGAGGCTGCAAGAGTTGCGTCAGGACCAGCAGCAGGTTAATTAAAAAAAGAATGGCCCAATCATGAATCATGAATAATATGACACTGCTAAGACACAAATTAACAATAGATTGCCAAGCAATATGGTCCCCTATGGTCGGTGAAACGCCACTATTGTCAGTATTTTTTAAATTATTTTTTTATATATTTGTTGCCATAGCAACTAACATGTTGACGAAGGAACAAAATGAAATGACGTGCATAATCTCCATATTGCCATCTATCCATTTTTCAGGTTTCATGAAACGGGTAGGGGACAATAAGTGCATAAATTACAATAAATGCATCTAGTAAATTTCATATAAGGAATGACAAATGTTGTTACTGCCACATAAATTATGTATGTCATTTTTACAGACTTTTAAAGTAACTGTTTTTCAACATAAATGCTAATTTAACTAAACACATGTTTCAGCCGGACGTTTACTCATTCATTGCAACACCCCTGCAAAGAAGATGCAATTACAGTAGGCCAGTGTATGCAGTAAGTAAAACATAGAAGAGAGACAGTATTAACCAATTGTTTTGTTCTCCATTCTGTTAAATATAATGATACATGTAAAATTAGCATTTTTTCACCCAAATCTATTTTATCTAATGTTTAATGACTGCGACTATGTGATGATTAATTGCATTAATGATTGAAAAATACATGTATATTGTACAATCAAGTAAAACTTATTTATTAATAACTGAAAATAAATATTTTGTTTCATTAAGTAATTTTGTCTTGAAATCACACGAAGGTCTTTCATGTATAACCAGTGTTTGTTGTATAGCTAATACAGGCTTATTCCAACCTAAAAAATTTATACAATTATGCAGTTTCCACTTATCCCTAAAAATCTCATTCCCTTATGAGAAAATGGGTGTGACATCCCAAAATTTTGTTTTCACATTTAATTTTTCTCCAGAATAGGGTCCTTTTCCCTGGCCCTAAATAAAAAATAAAACCTGCAAAAAGCTTGTGTATGGGAAAATTGAACAACAGTTTCCTGGTCTGCAGAAATACACAATTAATAACAATACCAATGACATCATACAGCCTATAATAAGTTGTTTCATATAATTTCAGCCATCGGAGAGTGAGGATGAAGAGACGACCACTACTGACAGACCACCAACAAAAAACTTCTTACCCTCGGAGAGCGAGGATGAAGAGTCGACAACCTCTGCAGGCGAGCAACCACCAACTGATTACATTTTAAAGCTGTCAGACAGCGAGGATGAGGAGACGACCAACACGGACGAGCAACCACCAACAAAGAAGAGCAACAATCAACCAAAGGAGCTGTCCAGCAACAACAAAACAGAAACACAAAGATCAAGAAGAAACAGACATCAGGTATGTATTTAAAAATCTGTTGTTGTAATAGATTTAATTTTTCTATTATCATAATGCAAATTTCCATTACGTCATATTAAGTATATGACATACACAAAAGCTATGTAATGAGGCTTTTCATCTCACATTTTGTCTGGAATGCACAATGACCTGGTGTTCACACTAAATGAACCCATATACTGAATCCGTGATGAAGGGACTTCATTTCATTGATCCTAGAGTGATCACAATTTGCATTGTGCTGTTTTGGCAATTGGTCACTTGCCTAAAATTAATGACTTTGATTTACCTTCTGGGGTTTCCATAGTTTCTTATTTTTTTATAATTTGATAGACTGATGACATCTTGTGTTAATATAACTTTAAATGCTTTTTGTCATGTTTTTTATATATGAAATTTATGATCAGCAAAATAATTTCAGGTCAAGAAATTGATTGTTGGGCAGGCTGTATCTGCCAAATATAGGGCAGTCAGGAATGGAGAGTTGTTCGAGGAATGGTTTGAGGGAACCATTGTATCAGTCATGCTATCAGGTAAAAAAGTTGTTTTAACATAATTTCCTTACATTGTTTCTATCCTTTTTGTCCATCATTGGGAATGGGACGACATTGGAATTTAATTTTTTTCATGTAACAGAGTTCTTTCATAGTAAGAATTCAAGCATGATTTCTGATGATTTATTAAAAGCTTCTTGGTAATAACACTACAATTTAATTTTCAAATAAATCAAAACAATTTATGGTGGGTTTTCTAAGAAAGTTTTCTATTAAAGCCTTCTTGTTAAAAAAACTTTGTAATAGGAATTTGGCATATTTTGAAAATATGAAGGAAAACAACACATTCTAAACTTAATCCAGATTCATCATTACATAATAATAAATTATTTTATCAAATTTTGCTGAGAATAGTCAATAATCATTTTTCATTTAAAATATAAAGAATTCAATATGGTACAATATGGTACAATATGGTACATACATAACAAAGGAAGTACCAAAAATTTATAAATAACACCAAGTATTATGTTCAAAATAATTACAAGTGATCATAGAAAATGACGTATTTTGGCAAGTACGAAATACTAATCTAAATCGAAGCCAATAAAATTAATGTTCTCTTTTTGTTTCAGGAGAGAAGGTGAAGGTCAAGTTTGAAGATGGCTGTGAGAGAGTGTTGGGGCCACAAGATATTAAATTATTATAAATGTTTAAATGTGGCAATGATGTTTTTATAGTTTGTTTTAAATTGTCATACAAATATAGGTTCTTGCATGAGTGGTCGTTTTGTATTGAATTTATTAAACAAGTCATCTAAATGGAGATAAAAACGCAGCTTGCCGAGATTTTATCTTTATTTAGATGATGAGTTTAATAAATTTAATACAAAATGACCACAATTCTAAGATTCTATTTATAACATGACCAACAAATTTTCTTTTTATGTTATGCTCTTTTCACCGTTTATTCACACTGTAAAAGAGTTTAAAACTGAAGAAATTCGCTGGAATAACGACGTCATTTCACAGTTATATAACTAATGTTATAACACCCGCGTAATTAACAAAATTGAGAATTACGTTATTACACTCCTGGAGCGTAGGTCATGTTATAATGGAACAACTTCAGTAAACTATTTAAAAGATCAAAACAAATCAAATAAAAATTAAGACAACATATTCCCTTTCTATAAACATTTTGTGAATTTTTTTAAATACTAACTTTGATATAAACACATCTGAGTACTTTTTTTAAGTATTTATAACAGTTTAAACTTTTATTTGTATTTCTTACATCATGGTAGGCATTTTCAGCACATTTGATAAAATTTGATTTGTTTCCATTGCTTTGTACACAGTGTAAAATATATAGCCATCATGATATTTGAAGTCAAAAGCTCACCAGAGCTTTGTGCCTTGTTTTTGCTGTTTGAAAATAAAAATTATCTAATCAGACCTTATTTTTTTTATAATCTTAGTTGCATAAATGAACATGGGGAAAATCAACACACTATTAAATCCTTGACATTACCGAATGGACAAATTCCAGGAGAATTTTTGTGAAGCAGTTTAAAATTAATAATTCATTTTACAGAAGCTTTACTTTTAGTTGAATTATAGGACTATAACTCATAAGAAAAATAAAGAATACCAGCCAGGGCTTACTTTGCCATTCGCCAAATTAGCCAATGGCTAAAAATTGACCTATTTGGCTAAAGAAAATTCTACTTGGCTACAACTTTTTCTTCATTAAAACTTAAAAAATAGCCCAAAATAGACGAATTTTGCCAAAACAAGGCGAATTTGGCTAAAGAAAGGGGAAGCCCTGCCAGCAGTAATGTTTCGGTTCTTTATGTACTACCCGTAAAAGGTACCTATCTGTATTGAAAAAGTAAAACAAGTAATGTATATGCATAATAAGTAGACTGTCACAAAGTACGAACATTATGCAATTACAGAGAAGTCTCCGTGATGATTTGCAATGAAGAAACGGGCTCTAGTGGCTGTTAATGTTTTTTGTTCTTTTGCTATTTGTTTAGGATTTAGTAATTACAAATATCTGTTTTCTAACTTAAGGATAGTTATTTGTATTCTTTTTTTTATTTTTATGAAGTTCTAATAAAAGCATATTAAGATGTTCTCAGAATTTCTTTTTTTTATTTTTTTCATAAAATAACTTGCAATTGAAAAATAACTGTGCTTTTTATCTATTGATGTTTGTTTTTATTATTAACAATATCTTATAATTAACAATATCTTATTATTGTTTTTATGTCATTAAATAATTAATTATGTGTTTTTGTTTTATTTAAGATTGTTTTTATTCATTAAAACAGTTTATATTTGTAAAAAGTGTATAAATAAATAATAATGGTATTGGAAACATTATTTGGAAATAATCTAATGTTTTTTATTTGATAAGTTAAAGTTATGCAAGATTTCGAAATTTTCATAAAATTACTATATTTATTTTTAAATGGGAAATATAATAATAAAATATTTGTCACATAATCAGTCAACAAAGTAACAACACCTAAAAACAACCTTTTTCACACCCATAAAGGTATCAATAAACAGATAATCTGGCAGGCATTTAGAGCTGATGAGGGTACTGATTATCTAGTGGTAGATAAGGCTATTACTGATTGGGGTTGCTTAGAGATAAGGCTGTAGTATGGGATGAGTTAACATACTGTATGATTGAAGTGGACTTGAATTGAGTACAATTTTTGTTAAAAGTACATTACATTTCAAAACATTTTTAAGAGGAGCATACTAGCGGTATTATAGTAGATTTAATAAATCATGAGGTATTCGTGTATAAGTAGCATTTTAAAAATTATAACATAAAATGGTGTGAATTACTGGATTTGAAATGAATACTGATAATTGCAGACTAAAATATGTTTCAATACACAACATTACAAAGCACAACTTCTATTACTAATCCTTCAATGAGAGAAAATCCAACAACTTAATGGATAATAAGAATAAAAATAATTATTTTTTAATGAAACACTTATGTTTATAGGCAGTTAAATAAAAATAATAATCAAAATATCAGGTGAACAAAAATGGAATTTTTTAATACAATACCAGGTCTTAAACTGCCCAGCCCAACATAAATATTTGTCAACGTGAGTAACTGAAGTCATTGTGTATCTGTTTTGACACTTTGATAAAGCCTTGTCAGGGGTGTGAATGCTTGATTGTAATACCCATTAATAGCATGCTTCCAACCAGATTAAATTTCCTTTCTTTAATTAAGGTTTTCTTATCAATTAAACCATAATATTTTATTAAATTAATTATCCCATCTAACATAAATAAATAAGTAAATGTCATAATGTGAAATTCTAAGAACTAAATGAAACTAATTAATCAACTTCAATATTTGACAAAGTACTTAAATAATAAAATAGTAGTTAACCTAATAATATTATTTAAATCAAATGCACAACTATTATAAATACAAAATACTTAATTTGTTTCAATTTTATATGTTGTTACACAGTTTATAGAAAAAAAACATTGGTTGGATTGCATTTGACAAAAAACACTATGTCATCTTTCATTTACATACTACATTTATTATCTTCACATCAAAATTGTGCTCCAAAGTCAAAATTATAACCCCAAACATCTGTTCACAACTCATGTTAAAATATGACAAAAGCAAATGACAATACAATCTCATATCAAAATATGGGCGTGAATTGTCTTGGGTGTGAATTGTCCAAGGAAATCAAAATTCTGGAGTAAATTGTCCAGGCCCTGGGGATGAATTGTCTTGGGGGTGAATTGTCTGACACCCTTTCCCCCACCCACCTAATTTTTAATGAAAAATTGAGAAATTTTACCCATTTCATGGCATGCAAAGTACAATCAAACAGAATGCAATTCTAGTTTTTGCTACATTACTCATTAATTTCAATCATGTGCTGTGTTTATTTACCTAGAAGTCTTTAGATTTTTCACAATTTACCTTCAAAGTTCTGTTCTGTTTCTGAAGCGTGAAATATTGACCTTCGCCAAAAGTGAAAACCTCCTTTTTGAAGATCAAAAATATCCTTGGTCATAATACACTAAATAGTTTCCCTATATCATTCAATGTAAAAGCGACAACTTTGAGCGAAAATAAATGCAACATTTTGCACATAGACCCCCATAACCATACCTTTTCTTAAAGGCCATTCTAAGCGGAAAGATATGTCATGTACAAAGCAAGGAAGAACTTGACACAAATCAAAATCGACTGTTTTTGCAACTTTTTTTTTCGGCCGTTTCTTAGTGGAATGTAACCTTTTCTAGTGCAATGGTTTACTATAGTCTTCAAGTGTATCATATATCAGGGATTCAGTAGTGAACACCTATTCATGCCCTACCATTATCTCCGCAAGATAACACCCGAATAATGGTAAAAAGTGTAAAACATGCCTTCCTGTCAACTATGATATTTTTTTAGAGAGTACATGAAGCGATCATTTAGTGTATTGTAACCTTGCAAGGGAGCTGTCGCTAGTTTCATTGTTTTTTTACAATATTTTGATACATTCTTTCTTAAACCTAACACAAGAAATACCTTTTATAAATATCTAATCGATTTTTAATGACCAAAGGTTACCCATACCCTAAAGATATGTAATTTTTCCCCCTTTCACTGGTATGTGCCCGGTACGACTAAAGTGCGTATATTACTCATATTCGCGAAAGGGGCGAATATCAACAGATATCGGCTGTTTTTAAATGGTTTTCTAACATTTTTGATATGGAAATTCTTTTATGAATATAATTCTTCCTGATGTTATTATTCTGTTAAGATCGAGTGAACATTTAAGTTGTTTTCGTGACATTTGTGAAATGTCTATGTAGTCTTTGTAGAGCTTTTTTTCAGCGTTCATGTTTCGTGTTTGTTAATTAGTTGTATTCTTATTTCTAATTTCTATTTAATTGTTATACATTTTATATAATCTTATATTTTTTACTTTTTTAATAAGCTATGAAAGATTTTGAAATGTTCATACGTTAGTATGTTAAAGTGATATTATAGGAATATTACAGTTTATAGGTGTCTATCACAACCGTTGTTTATTTTTGGTGTTTTCACTTCATATACACTTATATTTGTTAATGCAGCATCAACACACTAAAACAATATCCCGGAAAGAGAAAAATAATGCATTTAAATATCAACCGTAGTTTCGTTTTGACAACTGACGACACACAAGATTCGATTTACGATGTGAATCTAAATCTAGTTTTAGTGCAGATTAGTTCATACGACACAAATACACTATTTTGTTTTACGGATCATTTCGGCTTAGAGGACTGGGTGAGTCATGTTAAATATCGATTATAATATATACTTTTTATAAACAACTGGTAGCAAAATGAGTTGCAGATAATTGGTCAGTAACCATATTTAAACTAACTCTTTTGACCTGTTAGTTATGTTCAGCTCAATTCAACAGTGAAACATGCCCATAATATCACTTTAATTGTTAATTAGGAATTGTAATAATAAACCATATGCCACCTAATCAGTCAACAAAGTAACAATACCTGAAAACACCATATCCTATTTCCCACCCCTAAAATTACAATAAACAGCTAATCTGTCAGTCATTCAGAGCTGATGAGGGTACTGATTATCGAGGGGTAGATAAGGCTATTACTGATAGGGGTTGTCTAGAAATAAGGCTGTAGTATGGAATACTTAAATAAATATTTTAATTTGTCATGCTTTACAATTTAATATTTAATTAATTAATGTAGAACCGTAACTCATGTTCAAATTTTAATAATGTTGGGCAATTTTATTAAATTATTAATTAAATACACATTTGATTCTGTAAAATTGTATTATGACTGATTATTATTGTAAAATTAATAATCTTTTCGTACAAAAATGTTTAAATACATGTAGGTATGATAATCATAAATACACGGTTTATATGATACTAAGCTATACGTATTTGTACTCACGTTAACATTATTGTTAAACGTTTTTTACTTATAATTGTGTGCGCAATAAGTTTTCCATAGGTAACGGGATCTTCATTAATAGTTTTATGACAAATTATTAAATTCTTAATAATTCATAGTTCTATCAGTCTTAATGTCCTATTCATTAAATTACAATATTAGTGTACATATTGTAAAGCTTTGATGATGTGTGTAAATATTGAAATAAATATTAAAATAAAAGTATATAGATGTATGTCTACTTGTGTACATATTGTAAAGCTTTGATACTGTATGTAAATATTGAAATAAATATTAAAATAAAAGTATATAGATGAATGTCTACTTGTCTACTTGATAAGTGTTAATATTTTAATTAAAATTAAAATAATAGTTTAAAAAAATATATTTTCAAAAGTACTTTTACTGTCTGTTATAATGTGCCGATAATGTAATCTGGTGTAAACACTATTTGTTAAAAGAGTGCTATTTTTTGAAAATATTGCAATAAAAAGTATTGAACTAAACTCTGAAAGTATTTCTCACTTGTGTTTATGCATAAATAACTCATTTAGAACCCATTAACACATCAATAGTTTCACTACCGTGCGAGTTTACTTAGGTACGAGTTGACTTCCGTGCGAGTTGACAAAACAACGTGCGAGTTGACTTAGGTACGAGTTGACTGTAAACCTTGTATTGTGGAGTCGTCGTGGTTATTGTTGGTTGTGTGTAGCCTAAAAACAATGTTCATATTCGCGAACATGTAAGACTTTAGAGTTCGAAACATGATAATGGCTAGAGAATTTGTCTATTTATGTTTACAGTCTTAATTATATTTTACATTAAACTGTAATTTGTTGATAAACACATTGCAGAAAAAGCATCAATATTGCAAATATTCGATCATATTCGCTCGTTTCGTTCATATTCGCGAATATGAGTCATATACGCATGATAGACGGACCCAAAATTTCGAGCAAAAAACTTCAAAAACTGTTAAACGGGAATAAACAACACAATAATACAATTCCGAATGACAATAAGTATGTTTCCAATGTTATTGTCTTTCTGGATTGTATTTATCATCACAGAAATGGATAAAAGCAACGTTTGGATTATCAAAAGGTAAATTTAATATATTTTCGAGATAAGTCACTATATTATTAATACAGTCTTTCAAAATTATGGAACGTTTTAAATTCATCTTTCCAGAAATAGCAATATGTGGGTCTAATCTCTTTCAAAAAGACATTTTATTCAACGTAACGTACCGAATTAAGAAAATTCAATAATTATAAATTGATTTTGACACCTTAAAAAGAAAACATCAATTATTTAATAAAGTTTGGTGTCTTTTACTCTTTATACAATGGAATATATTGCAATGGGTATAAACTGTTTATTGAAGTCTGATCCCCCCCCCTCCCTTCTCTGGTCAAACTCCCATTGGAGTTCTTTATAAATTGGAGTTAGACGGGGATCCCCCGTCAAACTCCCATTGGAGTTTAATTTAAATGGGGGATTGACGGGGTCCCCCGTCAAACCTCCAACGGGTGTTTAATGGAAATGGGAGTTTCACGGGAGCTCCCGTAAAACTCCAACGGGGGAAGAAAATCTACAAACACTTTATTTTCTTACTAAAGTACATATTTCTTACAATTATAACTTAAACATGTGTATTTGTAAACATTGAAACAGAAAACAAAGCATAATATTTAAATTACATTTTTTGTAAAATATAGGTAAAATTCTCCCGTCTGGAAAAAACACCCGTTGGAGAATTGCAATTCTTAACGGGGGAGCCAAAACCCCGTTGGGATCCAACGGGGGATGGCAACTTTATCATCAAATAACTCTACTTTCCAAAAACATTTTAACTCTTTTTTTTCAATTATATGTATGTACTCAATGCCCCCTACATATATGCAAAATTTCATAACAATTGTTCAATAAATAAAAAAAATAAGTTTGCAAATAATCTGGATTTGCAAACTTAATCTGGATACTGTTCAATAATAAAAGAGAAATGTAGATGGGTAAGTGGTAGTGTACAATCGGAATAGAAAAAAGCTCACCTTGTTCAATTTTTCAGGGATACAAAAAAAAAAAAAATCCATCGAAGGATATTTGAGCTACAGTAGGACATTCAATGAAATCACGAAATTTTGACGAACAAAGTCCCATAACTCTGGAACGACAATTCAGAATTCCGTCAAAAACGAAAGGGGATCAGGGCTTATCAATATTAAGATTGTGTTAAAATTTGAAGAAAATCTGTCAAAGGATATTTGACGTAGCGTACGACATTAACAGACGGACGGACGGACGGCTACGGTAGGACATTCAATGAAATCACGAAATTTTGACAAACAAAGTCCCATAACTCTGGAACGACAATTCAGAATTCCGTCAAAAACGAAAGGGGATCAGGGTTTATCAATATTAAGATTGTGTTGAAATTTGAAAAAAAATCCATCGAAGGATATTTGAGCTACAGTAGGACATTCAATGAAATCACGAAATTTTGACGAACAAAGTCCCATAACTCTGGAACGACAATTCAGAATTCCGTCAAAAACGAAAGGGGATCAGGGTTTATCAATATTAAGATTGTGTTAAAATTTGAAGAAAATCTGTCAAAGGATATTTGACGTAGCGTACGACATTAACAGACGGACGGACGGACGGACAGACAGACGGACGGACGGACAGACGGACGGACGGACAGACGGACGGATGGACGGACAGACGCGGGGTATACCATAATACGTCCCGTCATAGACGGGCGTATAAAAACTCTGTAAACGACCACCTTGTCATTACGACCAACTTGCTATGTCAACTACCATTTTTCAGTCTCTTATTTTTCCTCTTATATTTCAATGGTGGTTACACTCAATGATCCGACCAAACTGTTAAAAGCTATTAAAATCACTTTAAACAGAATCAATCAACCTAATTGCTCTAAATTGCCACCTGCCAAACGACCAATAACTTTCACAACTTACTTGATTTGGGGTTGTGGTTCAATCACCCAATTTGACAAGGGTAATTGCATCCACTGCAAGGTGTTAGATTTTCAGCCATTGTTCTTCTTTTAAATCCTTCAGAACAGAACAGAACAAAACGTTCATTTCATTCTTGATTGATATTTATCTAATATGTTCGAGTATTTGATGGGTAAATTGGTTATTGTTTAGAACACACTTTAAAGATTAAAGACGGCGAATAATTTAACAGTTAGGATAGTTGAGTAAGATGCGTAAAAAAACAAGTGGGCTCTAACTTTGCTATAATCTTACATGCTTGGTCAGTGAAGTGAAACTGTCATCTTGGTCTGTACTTGGCAATAAAATGTGATCACCAAAGTCTGTTTTAGTGAAGCTTGCATCTTTAACCAGCTTATACTTGGGTAGACAGTTCTGAAAGAATAGAGAAACAAGTCTGGATTTGTCAAGAATATATACAGGTATTTAATTGTAAATAATTCAGTTTTTAGCAATAATTAGCAATAAGCGAAGTTGAGTTAAGTCTCATTATTGCGAACACAATCATTGCAAAATAAGCATTACTCAGATGATTAAAATATCAAATCATCTTATATGCCTTTTTATCAAACCCACAACGCATGAAATGCCTTTATTTAAGCCATACCCATCTGAGCTACTGGATTCAACAATATCAATAGTACAGGCTTGGCAAAATTGCCAGGAAGCCGGTCCTTACTGGCAGATTTCCATTTGGTCCGGCAGGTTTAACAAGAATGTCGTTCTGGCGACCAGCAAAATGTGAAATGAATGCAAAGAAATCATATTTTTTTCAAAGTTGAAAATTTGAAGAGCAAACCCCATACTACTTCATGAAAATGAAATCGCCCATTGTTTTGATGTTAGCAATAAGTTTGTTACGTACAATAAGCAAATCAAACTATTTACAAAACACCTACTTCAAACTCAGTCGCAAAATCGGAAACTGCGTTCTAACAATAAAGATCTAGATAGCTTTGACATATTTTTTTAGTAGATAAGGGCATTAAAATATGAATTTATTTATGAAGCATGGCTTTAAAAAGGTTGTTTATTAAATATAAACAATGTTCTTATGATATCTTTATAACATGCACTCGTCATAGGCATTCAAAAATGTTATCATTTTACATTGTACAAGTTAGTGTCCATTAACCGCAATTTTATTTTCGATATTTCTTCTTACTTTAGTTTACCTTGTTATAATGCCTACATGGATATCATTGGACAGTTAAATATAGTTTGACCAATTAGATGCCCTGTTATTATGCAAATTATGCAGCATGTACAATGTCGCGTCATGTGCATAGCAAGCGTTGGTGTATCGAGCGTTGTATAAACAAGCACACACTACATCAAGCGGTTTACACATGTTTAGTGGCAATATTTCATCAAATCTATTAAAAAAGTCACTTAGTGGGGAATCGTTTGAGTTGGGATTTTACTATGTTTGCGGGAAAGTTTTAAAACAATTATTCAAAAATGTCTTTATAAATGACATTTATAGCTAGAGTTTTTTTCTTGTAGAGTCATAGTGCACCAAATGACGTCTTTTGACGCTTTTTTCTTAGAGTTATAACACACCACAGAACGTCAATTGACTAGTGGATAGAATCGGTTCCCCAAAACCGAGTCGATTAATCGGAGGCCATAATCAGTGATTAATTGATTAATCAGCATTTTTAACAAAAAAAAAGTTTTTAATATTTTAACCATTTGTTTGTTGATATTAACATAATATTGCTATATTTTATCAAAAAGAACTTTATCATGATGATTCTTAATGTGTTTTGTGATTTAATAATGAATAAATGCAAAAACAATCTTGCTTCGTGTTTGAATAAGTGAAAAATCTTGTGTCTGCAATGTTACTGTGTTGAAAACGGCGTTAAACCCCAATAACAACAACAAATCTTGTACAGAGTGAATAATATAACAGATATTTAAAAAGTAATTTTATTTTAAAAGAACAACTTTTAAGATTATTTTAAGAAGAATATGAAAATATCTTCTTAAATATGGACCTTATGATAATAATTTATTGACTACTAAATTTATTAAATAACAAAAAAAATACAATCACAATGTTTTATAACATTATCAAAATTCAATTGAATAAAAATATAAATGACTAGTATTCACCATTATTAAGAAGTTTCTTGAGATAATGTAACAATAGAAATAACCACAACATAATGAGTGCAGATTTTTATAGGTAAGAAATGAATTAAGACATATATGAGGTTATAATATACACCCCTCCCGAACCACCCCTAGCAGCCCCGGGGCGCCTGACAAAAATCCTGTGGAAAGCACTGGTATATATGATCCAGGATTTCTTCTATATGAACTTGGAAAATTGAACAAATAAACCATGTAACATCAAATGTTTGCATGGTTATATGTTTTGAGTAAACATACCATGGTTTAATCGATCAGTTTGACACTAAAATTTTTCCAAACTTCAGATTTTTTTTAGAAAAGTGAACAAATTCTTCGCTGACTGATATCTTGAATGAATTGCCTATACACATCCGGATTACGATCGCTGATTGGTTTAAAAGGGGTTGTTTTATCCAATAAAACAGCTTGTTTCAGTTGAGGGGTAAACAGAAATGGTCTAGTCAAAAAATAAATGAATGATCGGTACAGTAAAAAATTCATCAACTTTTCGTCGACTCAAAATTGTCATCCTCATCGTCACGCCAGCAGCAATTCGTCGATGACACGTCAACGATCTGATTGTTTACCGTACCGATCAACTCACCACTACAATTGACACGTTAAATCTAAAAAAAAATCAACATCAGGAGGGAATATCCCTCCCAAAGCCACCACTATAAGCCCTGGGGCGCCTGAAAAAATTCCTGTGGAAAGCACTGCTGTTACATATTTTGAATCGATTAACACCAAAAAACTGTTATCTTATAAGGATAAAGCACTGGCAGTGGCTTGTTGAGCTAAAATAAAGGGTTTATGTTAATGTTAATAGTTGTGTAGTTTTTTTCGGTCCGGCTAAATTTTCTCTGGACAGGCACATTTTCTGAAATGCCTGTCCGGATGACCAGCAGATTTTTCCAATTTTGCCAAGCCTGTTATAAGCACAACATTTATTTTTCTGGCCTTATACTTACAATCAAGTGACTGCTTGAAGCCTGATCAAGAAGCAGATGATAGTTCTTCTCGAGGGCTGTGTAGAAAGGATTGTCATACAAGTCTTCATCATAACGTGACATTGTCATTTGGTTATGGCCGTATGTCCCATTCTGAAAGGTGTGGATAACAGGTAAACATTTTCCGGGGAAGTGTTTGCTGGGGTCTATAAAACTGGGAACTTAACAAAATCAACAGATGTTTCTGTTCTTCTTGTATGGCTTTTACATTTTCTTTTTGTTCTGGAACATCAACATGAATTGTTTTACAGCAAATACAGTCAGTCAACCAGTTTAGAATAACCCGGCAAAAAGTTAATTCTTTTGACCAAAATATTTTTTTTCTGGATATAGTGTCAATGTGAGAAGATGTAAAAATAAATGGTAAAATTAATTTTGTATGATAACAGGTTTGGCCAGACGGCATATGCAGTTTTTTCTCAAAAATAGCCAATTAAAGTTCAATACTGTTCATTCTCCGGAGAATTATTCAAAATCATTCAACTTACAAAATTTGTTTTTTAAAACATTCTCATGGCATTTGTTTTCAATTAGCAAAAATATTATTTGAAAATAATAAAGCCTTCTATATCCATATGCACATTTCAAAACATACCTCATTCAATCAGTTCCGGTTAACTTTTTGCTGCATTTATCACCCCTGTCAGCATAATACAAAAGCTTTTTTGCTAAAACTGTGTTAATTTAGTTTTAACCTTATGGATACATTAGACACTTATCATTTTGTTTTTATTGGGGCATTATGGAAAATTAAATACAAATTAATCAGAACTGCTGATTAACCGCAAGTGATTGACTAACTGTAATTATGCTGTTAACTTAAAATGACAACACTTATGCAGATGGTAAACATTTTGAAAAACATCAAAGAACTTACACTGTATCATCATAATAATCTTTATATTATCTCGATATTTTAATTTATTTTGATTTTTATCACATGATAATGTAACCTCCTGTCACGCGGGGTATTTGAATTAACTTTTACTCGTAACAAGCAAGTTACCGTTTATTTTATTATCAATATTCTTATAGTTTTTGTATAGGAAGTCAGTAGTAGAAGATGACGTCCTGAAAATATACAACACAACAGACATTTATTAAAACATGTGTGGTTCCCCTCAAGAGTATATAACAATACGCATACACACAAGAATCAAAGCACTCTAATTAATATTAAAACAAGTTAAAACAATAAATCATCTTGCACAGATATAAATTCCTACACATACAAAATGTACTGCATCATACAATGATACTAGTCTTATTTATAAGACGCGCAAAGAATTTAGAGATACTTTTTATATGGGCTAAATTCTTTGGAACGTCTTATCGGGGAAAAGTAAAAAATGTGCTGAAAACCAGAAAGTTTAAATTTTCATCGATTTGCGTAAAATTGCAAAATAACATTACCAACTCATTCAATTTTAGTTCAGAAGTCCATTTTTACCTAAAATATCGTCGAATTTAAGTTGGAAAGGCATAAATTCTGCAGTTAAACTTCTGCTTAAATCGCAAACCAATCACTGACCGGTAGCCATGTCATGAAACCGATTTGAATATGAACCAATCAGAAGAATGCATTACGGCGTAACGTGTACGCGTAATTTTATTTAACATGAGCTTTTAACACCGACTTTTACCTAACTAGATCTAGTATGCTAATATTTGTCGATTTAATAAGCATTATGTTCAAAACAGATATGGTCAGTGATTTTTTTGCCCAAAATTACCGCCGATATTCGGCTGCTTGCCAATTGCAAAATATGACGTTTTTTTCCCCAAAATCTGACCAAAATTTCCCAAAAAATAACAAAATTTTCCCAATTAAGCCAATAAGATTACAATGTCATTTAGCGTTCATTTCGTAGAACAAGTGCCGATCGAGCTTGTCGAGTCTTAGCCGAATGACAACTGACTTACGAATGTTCGCGAATGTGGCCGAATACGATTTTACGTTGCTATCCACAAATCTCTCTCTATATTGCGGTGGATACCGACGATAGTCGATGTATCCTGATTGTTAACGCCTGTTTTTACACACGTACAAGATGGCGGCAAGCAGACGAGAAGTTTGCGATGAGCAGCGAAAATGATAAATAACACTGAAATTAACAGGGGATATCACATGGTTATTAGGAGATAATTTAATGTGTTTGTCAATTAACGCAAAACACTATGTTTGAGATGAAGAACAACTAATATTTATTAGAACTGTTCACAGTGAATGTGCGTCACGGAAATCTGTGTTGGGATATTGGAGTTCACAAATTTAAGACGAAAACTGTTTGAATATGGAAAGAGACAAACATGATTTGATTTATATGTTAGTGAATCTGTGTATATTCAGTTTCATATGCATATTCTGCTTTATTATGTTTGTCACGCTGTATAGTTTGGTGAAATAGCATTGAAATGAGGATGTCAATTGTGCAAGATATTAAAAGGTAAACAATTGAAATGTATTATTTTAGCTCCATTTAATACAACATTAACACAGCAAAAACACAAAAGCGTGTTTGTTAAAATTTGTTAATGTTTTCACCATTTCATATTTTACTTTAAAAAAACATCCTGAATTAAATTCATACTCTTAAAGAGATTATGATTAAATCATAATGATACATGTATATTGAAGAATCTATAAATTATTGCAAGTTTAATATGCATGTGAAAGGATATTAACTAAACCTTGTAAGAAAACATGAAAGCAACACTTTATAATATAAAACTGCTGTCAAACATGAACTTGGCAATTTTTATTCTGTTCTTATAATCATATTTATAATGTTTCCCAATTTCATGGTTTATCGCGCTATTTTTCCCAATTTCATGGTTTATCGCGCTAATTTTCCCAATCCAAATGCCACAGGCTGTAACAAAAAAAAGCAAAAAAAAATACTGATGGTGCAGTTTCTATTCACTGTTCTAAGTTTCAGCAAGTTTTTATGCATGTCTTTTTCGCACCTCTGCTTTGTTGTTTTATTAATTTGTTTTATGCAACCTCAATGATATCAAGGATGAATATCACTTTGTTATTAAATGTCCTTATTATGCCGATATTAGGAATACATTAATTCCAAAGTATTACAGATCACAACCTAGTGTGTTCAAGTTTATCGAACTACTTAAATGTTCAAACAAAATAGTGTTAAGAAAACTTGCCATTTTTTGTTTAAAATGCTTTAAGTTAAGAGAAGATGTGCGATATGTGTAGTATAAATGATATATCTTCCACAAAGACAATAAGCTTAGAATAATGTTATATTTGTAACAATTATTAAATTTCGTGTTAACATTACATGATCACTTTGTATTAACCCCATCCATGTGACATTCTCACTAAAACATGTTGTATATCATTATTTTTTAAATTGATCTTTCCTCAAAAGGATGTATGTTTTGTATATAATTGTCACGCATGCTGTTATTGCATATGTATGTTTATGGCGATGAGCTGTATGCTTAAGCTAGAATAAAATATTCTGTTCTGCTCTGTTTTATTAACTTACATCCTACGTTACTTAGGAGGACGGTATACTGACGATCTGTATCAAAATTATTTGTGTACAGTATAAAAATAAAAGATGTAATTTATTTCAGAACTTTTTAATTGTCAATTTAGAAAAAAAATAATGCTAAATTAATCCAGAGAAGTTTAACATCGGTTTACTATGTAACACTCTGCACCACAACAGACGAACGCAAACTGTATTTTACGCTGTTTATTCTCCCACTTTAAACCAGATGCTTTACATCGAGGTCGTGTTATCGATTTATATCTACACAGCGAGCGAATCGAGAGATATTGAAAAATTGAATATTGGTTGGATTTAAATTGATCAGGCGTGCAAAATTCAAAGTGTCGTTACATAATTTCTACGGAACATTATCGAGAAATGAATGATCTACACAGGTATGTAAATATTATTGCAATCCGTTGATATTAAGTGTCTCAGGGTCTTCCCCAGGCCATTTAAGCGCCCCTTCCCGAGGCGCTTGAATTTCGAAATCAGAGTCCCCGGGGCGCTTGAAATTTTCCGATCAGTGTATTCTTCAGAAAAAGAAAGTGGAGATTTTCCAAAAAAATCAAGGTTTCCCTATCAGTGTATCAATATTCTCTGTTTTAAAAGAGCACTCGGTACCTACTTTCACAAGTAATCGCCATAAACACCACATGGCGTAATGGATAATCCACTGATAAGAGAATAGCATGACGCGCGTATCGATTATTCTAGCCACATAACACGGTCATTTAAATGCTGACAAGGATGTATCTGGTAACTTTCCAGTTGTCGAACTGTGAAGTTCACCGTCCAATCGGTTACGCGAATGCTTATGAGGGCAGGGTTAACTATCGACCATTATTTTTGATTGACGTCGGGCATGAAAAAAGAGTTTATCGCAGCTTGATATGCAAGTAGTTGTACCATTTGAGTAATATAAAACCGGTAATTAGTACAGTACAGAACATTAAAGACGGTTTCGGGCATCATCATCACACCTTTTTACTGTAAACAAGTGTTACCTATGACTCATAATTAATACGAGAAATTAATTGCAAGTGGTAAACAATTAATTATTATAGCGGTTACATTATGTGATAACAATTTATTTAATTCCAGTACATGTATATTTAAACATGTCCATTTATAGAACTGATTCACCTCGTTTTTCTGACATTTATTCGACACGTACTGCGCTTTAACAAATTTTCGTTGAATTAATTACGCACACTTGTAAATGTTTCGTCCGATAATTGATAGTTAGAAGACTGATGATGGCAACCGGCCGTGATCCTCGTGGACAACGTGAATTTCATGCATAATTCCGTCAAAACATTTATTCGACTCGTAAAGTGTGTAAACAAATTATCGTTGAATTTATAACGCAACGGTTAATATTTGTTGGAATCTCAAATGGGAATAATTAAATTTGTAATCCGAAACCCATTACCGTAAGTAGATGTTAACGCGTTTTTAATCCGAAACAAACTTCCGAATGTAAATGTTACCGCAACGTTAAATATTTTTGCTTCAAATTAGCAGTGCAAATTTATTTTGTGTCGAATCTTTTTCTCAATTAAAAAGAGCGCGAAAATTAGGCAGCATGTACAACGTCGCGTCTATTGCATACAAATGGCGTGTATTGAGCGTTTTAACAATAAATTTATTGCAAAACGGGTTTATTGCAAAACGGGTTGTTACATAGCTTGAAACAAATGCGCCGAAAACAGGTTAAAGGAATGCATTTATTGTTATTTACACCGTTTTGTGTGTTTTTCGCTATTACTTTTTGAATGCATTTATCAAAACGTGCATTTACACACCAAAAAGCATATTTCCGTTTGCAATTTTGATTGCAGCAGACGCAGATTTTTTCGCTGAGTCCAGGTCACGTGATAGTCATGTTACTTTGTATACACTGGAGTAGTATTTATGAGGTATAGTACCAGAAAGGCCGTTTACCAAAAAGGCCTCATAAGTGAACCAAACACGCCTCATGGTATACCAGAAAGGCCATACAATATTTTGTATTATCATTGAATAGTTATGTTGAATACAATTATCATATCTATTAAATAGTCATAACTTGTTTATTAGTCTATTTAAAAACCTACTTAAAAACCGTAAATTTTAAATAATCAAAGTCTGCAATAATATCGCAAATTATCGCATACAGTATGAAGTGTTCGTTAGTCACAATATTTTTCGTTGAGTAATACTAATAGATGTTTCTGTTGTTTTTTTAAAGCCGTTAATTTTGTAATCAAAGTCAGCATACTTATCGCCAATAAGCATAATCCGTTTACGAAAATTTTATTTTTCTCTGAACTCTCTGTTTGCGTCTAAAAGTGTAACCAATGAGTAATGGAGGTGTTTTAAACTTACGTGGCGGCCAAATATATATAAGATCCAGAATTATTGAGAAATATATAACCCATATATTTCATTATATTAGTAAGTATACCGGACTTTATTTGGCGTTTGAAATATAGTGTTTTTAAATCGTGTACATTATACAAATTTCTTCACGAGTGTTAATATGTTGTGTGTTGATATTGTGTGAGTGTTGTGGTATGAGCATTGTTATAATCGTATAACATAGTCAATGTCGTCAAAAAGTAGCATACACAATATATAGTGTACAACGTTATTCTTGATTACTATGTTAAACAATAAAATAAATAAATTAAATATACGTATATGGATAAGTGACTGCAAAAAGACAAATATTTAATATATTTAACATATATAATTAAGTACATAATATATCATTGTATATTATTAATTTCCTCTTAAACTATTTTTTGCAATTTTTAAAATATAAGAACTTGAAAGAATTTGCATGAACAAAGAAAACACTCTAATCAGACCGGGTATCCAAGTGTCAAGGGTCATTCACAGTTTGCGGCATCTGTTTTGATAAAGGATTAGTAGAACGCCCACATATGGTGTAAAATGACACTTATTGGCACCTATTGATAATTACTTACTTAAAATAGTTTCTGAACTTTTAACGATATAAAACTACATGTAGCTACATTAAATTCGGAAGACTTAAACCGAAAGAAATAAAAATGCTTTATTCTATGCGATATTATTAAAAATTATAACAGATTGTCTATATTATTACGCAATTCATTAGCATAAAAAACATATTAAGCAAAGTTTATAATGTCTTTTTTATTAGCCGACTTCATTAGAATGTCAAATTTATTTAACGTTGGCCACCTTTAAAAATATAGTTTTAAATATTAAATAATTTCATTCTAATTTCTCTATATAGAGGACAAACAAGTACAAAGTGTCACTCGTTTTCTATAGCGTGTCCGTTGCAAAACTTACATTTTCTATTTTCGCGTAGTATCTTACTATAACGACCGCGTTCGATCTCTAATTTATGTGACAAGTATGAGGCGAAACAATACACAACCTCCGAGTTCCCGGCCAAGGTCGGTCAAGTGTACGTTCGGTGTTGTGCTGGAGAAATGCACGTGTATATTGTTAAAATTGTTTTGTATTTTGTCAAGTTCACTGTATATTCTATGTATTTTTTTGTAAGTGTATTTTTATGTAATAAAGAAAATAAAAAAGTTCATACATGTTTTATGTCGTACTCCATTTTGATTAAATAGAAAATAGAATTCACATGTTAAACAATATTATAATGTAATTGAAATTAATTGAAATAATGTATATTTTGTAATAAAGAAAATAACAAAACTTCATACATGTTTTATGTCGTACGCCATTTGATTTAATAAAAAATAGAATTCACATGTTTAACAATAGTGTTATGTAATTATGTTGTTTTTGTCAGTGTGACTGTATAACGTCTGTAAATGTTTCCTTGTAACTGTATATTATGTTATATAATTTGTGTGATTGTGCTTGTACATTGACTGTATATATCGTAAATGTATATTTAAACATACACAACAGATAAAGAAAAAAATTAGCTTCATACCTGTTTTATGACTTATTCTACTTTGTGTATTTGTTTGTAAACAAAATTTGAAACCTATAGACCAGTTGAATGTTATTGTTTACATTCCGGATTTTCCGCGCATGCGCAATGACTGGTTGGCAAAAAGCACTGGTTACAGTAACGTAAAACATGTATATATGTCTTTTGTTAAGTCAATAAAACGATACAAAAAATAAAAATAGACATTAAAACTCTTAAATAATAGTGCAAAAATATAATATTTAGTACCAATAAATGTATTTTCATAAATATAATTTCCTCTGTATAAAAATACCAATTAGTTATTAACATCAGAGTAAAAAAAATTCGGAAGACTAAAAACTGGCAATCCCACAAAACAAAACAATAAATATTATTTCGTATTCTTTGTGACAGTAAGATTTTGATAAATTGTATTTCAAAGATAATAACACATACATTTATTTGATTATAATTATAAGTGGTGTAGATATTGTTATTGTTCATAAGCGAACAAAAGTGTAAGAGGGGCATTTAATCAATTATATAAAACGAAGCCCTTAAAGCGGAATATATTACAATTTTTAAACATTGTAGTAATTGTATTTTGCATTGAATGAATTATCGTTTCGTTTCAATCGAATGACAATATCATAAAGTTTAGCATACATATGAAAAACAAGAACTGCATATTATGCAAATTGAACTGTCTTTGCGTGCACCCTCTTTACTGGTGATACGGAGTGATAACAATCTAGCATTTTATGATAAATGGAGGGAATGGGGCTGAATTTCGGACCCGTAGCATAGGGCGGAAAAAGCCTGAAATTGCACAATATTTTCAATTTATAGTTATTAAACACTGTATTATTGTGATTAAACTGGCGAATATATGTATACAATAGTTCCTGTTAATCCATTTCGGACAAATATCTTCATTTTTTAATATGTTAAAATATTTAATTAAAGCAACTGTTTCGTATTTTGGCTTTACAATTTTGCTTAGACGATCGCTCAATATGTCAAGAGATGACATGGAGGTATCATAAATTGTGTTTAATGACCAGACACTTGTATGCCACATGTGGTTTATGCAGTGACCCAAGAATAGGTCCCTGGGATTTATGACACCATCTGTTCTTTGTAATTGTTTGGACAGTATCCGATCATAACGAGACAGGGGTTTTTTTTACTAAGAAAGTGACGCCGATATTCGGCGTCTTCCCCTACCAGAATGTTTCCCCTTAAAATACAATTTCTCCACCAAAAATATCATTTTTCACCAAAATATAATATTTTCTCTTAAAGAAATGTTTATTTTTCCTTGGGGCATTCGACAATTATCCAATTTGCACCATGTTCAACGAATTCGCTCTCTCTCTCTCCAGACGAACACACAACATCTGGGAATCCCAGTTATTCTAAATATAGCTCTTAAATAACGTCATGTAAACTGGGCAACTAATCGTAATAATCATGTGACTATTTTACTGGATACCGGTCTTGCGCGAGAAGGGTGTTTCGTCAATTAATTACCGGAAACCAGTCGAATTTTCATCCGGGCTATGTGTAAGCCGAGGTATAAACGTGAAAACAGAAAAAATGTCTCACAATTAGGGTTCTTACACAAACAAAATAAAACATTCGAACTCGGAAGATACTGAACGCATCGAGGCATTTTTTAAGAAAGAATCATCGAAAACCGTTATAACCCAGCAGGATTCCGAGGTAATCAACATCGAACATTGTGAAAGTGAAAGTAAACAATCGGCAGCTGCCGCTCCTATCCCTTCCAATACTGTAGCAAATCAAGATCGTCAACCCATTCATCATGAAATTGAAATCACAAAATTGACATCGTCCCCCGGCCCCAGTACACAAATATAGTTGAAAACATTTCCCATTATTAGATCTACACCTGCAACTTTATTAAGGACTTTGACTTTAATACCTGTTAAATGTGTTTAAGAACAAAAAGGACAGAGACAAGTCTCTTTTGATGAGTTATAGACATTGAAATGAACAGTTTTTATTTTTTCCTCTAATATCTCTCTTTCGCACTCTTTTTTCCCCTTTCACCCAGCGTCCAGCGTCTTCCCCTTTCTCTAAAAAAAACCCCTGCGAGATAATCGGTTTAAAACACCGGGTTAAAAACCCAGAAACAAAGAGTGTAAAAATTGGTGTGAATAATTAAATAAAAACAATTACATTTATCAAGAGAATTTATTTAATGTGTAACAAGGTAGGTTTTTAAAGGCATAAATGTTCATATCAGTTACTATATCTTGAGTACATAACGTCCATCAATTTGCTGTTTGTTTACATCCTTATTTGTGTTTGTACATTAAATTTGATTTATTCTGAAAGAATTTCAATATCTTAGATTTTTTTATCTATAAATTGGTTGCGAAGATGTGCCAAGTAGAGATTTTTATGGTAACCACATACCGAGCTCGTAAATTGTCTTCCACTCCCGAGTTCGTTTATAGTAAAAACTAAAAATAACGACAATATAATCGTGCCAAAAATGCATTTCCTTGCACGCTTATGTTTTATTCAGACAAAGTTAGTAAAATTATATTTGATATAGCACATGATTATCAATAAAAACGATGATTATTCAACCTTCTCTATATGCGCTTATATGAATTTCACCTCTTTTTGCCAACCAGTGGGTGGAGTCTAATATGCGCATGACGTCACTCGTCAACTGGTCTATAGTAACAATAATTGCTTTAAGGCCTTTTTGGTTCATTTCTTGGCCTTTTTGGTACGCTTTGGGGCCTTTTTGGTAAGGCCTTTTAGGTTTTCGGCCTTTCTGGACCTAAACCATTTATGAAGTGTCGGGTAATAGGTCATGTTTACATTGGCCGCCATTTTATTTTGTCTGCTAGAGGTGACAATAATCAGGGAATCATTGTTATGAATTCTTGAAGGTAGTTTGCTGGAAAACTCTATAAATAAATCATTCAATGATTGAACAATAGTCATTTGTTGAAACAAATTGTTTTTGTCATTCAAGTGTTTCAAGTTTTAGGTAATTTAACGTAATTTCTTAGATGTTCGATAACTGGTTCGTCCACCATACCGATAGCCCGATAGTTTGAGTACAGAAATAAAAGAATAGAAGACAGGATCGGGGATGATAAACACAAAAACAAAAGCAGTAATACCTCTTAATGTTATGACTTTCCTAGCATTTACTGATTCCTATTGAAATATATAAAACTAACTGGATTTCTGTTTCTTTCTCCAAATACGTTCTATGAAAATTTGACAAGCGAATGACTTCCGCTTTGGACAAACCAAAACATAATTAAACGCAACCTTAATGTGCAGGTTACACTATACTTAGTTTTACGCCTAGTAACAATAAGAGAACGTTCCTGTCACTCTAATCAAAGAGCGTCTGCAGAAGTCGGATGATATTCATTCATTATTTGCGAGATTTGTGCGACAAAATCAATATATTTTTCAACAATACACGTTTAGATAAAGATGAAACAGAAAAAAGATTTGAAATGTTCACTATTCAACTATTATATTAACAGGAATAAAACATTTTTAATTCGATATCAGTTAGGACTGCCACGTCACCATAGTAAATCATTTAATCTTCTTATCTTTAAAAAAACCTTCAGTAAGTCAGTGCAAATGTAATTGCATCTGGTCCGATCTTTAGGTCTCCAATGTCAAGGTCACGACCCGTGTATAACTGGGACCAATTTGGACACTCACAACCCCGCCCCACGTCCAGCCCTTGGGAATCCAGGAGCTGGAGAGTCCCTCGCTCAACACGCCACACTGACCCTGGAGGGAAATAATATACAAAAAGAATATGTTTTGGGTCTATTGCATGTGCGTAAAGTGTAACACCAGATTATCCTGAGACGATACTTTCTGCTTTACGCAATTCATTAAGCCCAGTTTTCCCAGAACGCGGCTCATATAGTCCAATATAACAACTAAAACTTACATTGTTAAACACATGCACATTTCATACCTACAGGTTATCTCATGAGGCGAAACACACTCTACAATAAAGCAAAATTATCAAATTGAAAGAAGCAGTGACCTCAACATAACAAGACGTACTGAGCACCAAGTTGTAGACACACACAATGAATAGATATCAGCAGACACACTACAGAAATATGCTGAACGAAGAACATAAAGTTGTATGAAAGATGAACTGTGTTTGTGAAAGACAATCTGCCATATATTGAAGTGTTTAGGAAAAAGTCGGGAAACTGTTAATTAACAGACAAATCCGAGGCTTGTTACTTTGCAAAATATCAATGGACCAGAACAACCAGCCTTGCTCTGAAAGCCATTTAAGGTAGACTCACATATCAATATCCAGATAAGTATCTGAAATCGTTTCGGAAACAATCCGGAAGTGCTATTTTAGAGAAATTATAAATTTGAAGGCCCGTAACTTAGTTACAAAAATGAATCGGGCCGAAACAATAACCTGATCTGTAAGTCATGTGTGTAGAATCGCACACCACAAATAAGGTTAGTATCTAAAAGCACTTAGGACAAAAAGTCCGGAAAAGGTTAATTTAAAAAACAAGCTTAGTCCAAGACACGCAACTTCATCAAAATCAATTGATTAATTTGAACTATTAGTTATGAAGGAAGACTCACATATCTAAAACAAGGCAAATACCTGAAAATCATGTAAATTTCTGTAAGCGTTTAGTCAAGTAACTCCGGAAACGGAATGTCGGACGTACAGACAGACGGACGTACGAAAAGTAAGACTGCTATATATTATCCTACCGGGGGCATAAACAACAGCTAATAAGAGGAGAGAACAAAATAACGTCAAGCAAAATATAACAGCGGACAAGTGGAACCCTATCACATTTATACGGTACACACTAACTTATACTTTAGGCTATTTTAAACAACACATGAAAGACATGGCACTATTGCCTAAAAAATCATCAATAAATGATCACAATGACCGTCTTCAGGCCGATTGCAAATTCCTTGAATGTGTATTGTTTATTTTGAGTTTTTTTAACTCTTTCAGTGCTGGAACCGAATTTTGAAGGCCTTTGCAAACAGTTTGCATCCAGATGAGACGCCATAGAACGTGGCGTCTCATCAGGATCCAAACTGTTTGCTATTCTGAGAGTATTCTTTGAAAAAAAATAGAAGAAAATGATAATTTTAGAAATTCAGCAGACGACATTTTAGCAGACGACAAATTTCCCAGCATGCAAAGGGTTACAAGGCAGAGATATGATTAACTAAATATCGTTTATCTGCATGAAGCAAGAAATTACAGCTTCATGAAAGCATCAGTTCTCTCAGAATGGTCGTCAATGTTAACATATTTCTTCTTGAAAAAAATAGACTTAAGCAGGAAATATACTACGATTGCTGCTATGTTTGACTAATGGAGAAACAACAATGTGCACTGAGTTTAAAGTGAGTTTAAAGTGAGATTTCGTAAAGCTGTATACGTCTCAATCCTGATCATGAAAATTGCACTTCGTTAAGCTAAATTTACATTTATATAAACATATGCTTTTCAAAATTTGCTAAAGATCACTTTTTATAGTATGTGTAATTTGAAGTTCAACCCTAGTTAGATTCAGCCAGCGTCACGCATCAATGATAAATTAATACATACAAATCAAATCAAAAACACACAATCTAATATCAAAACCTGCAAAATAACAATTTAAAATGAACGTATTTCAAAAGTGAAGATAATGTGAAAATAAAAAGTGATTCTTAGCAAATTGTGAGTCATTTTGTAGTCTTTTGACAAATAAAAGGAATATGATGATCATTAAAAACCTCGCCTCGCACGCTATCCAAAGTTATGTTATTCCGTTGCTTCAAAGTGTCGCATTATTTGCGATATTTTTGACAGCTTCGTGATTTGAAATGCATATTAACTTATTTAAACATTACATCAAAAGACTTTTCTTCTACCACCTGTCTTTGTTGTGTATGTGTTATTTGTGTAACAGTCTATACGATTATTATTTGTTTCGTATAAATCAAGTAACATGTATTTATACATATATGTACGAGGTCCCATAATAATGTTGAATGAATTAAATTAATTTCTACTACTACTATTGTTTGATTGCTTGCGAATTAGGATGGAAACTGACCAATTGGAGGCCATGTCTCAAAACGACAAGCAGCAAAAAGTGATGATCCTGGATAATCAAGCTGTGGAACAAATCCAAAAAGGTGTGTCTAATTGTTGATTTTATGGGTTTTTATGCCCCCGGTATGGTGGCATATAGCAGTTGAACTGTCCATCAGTGTGTCAGTATGTGTGTATGTGTGTCAGTCTGTCTATCCGTCCGGAAACTTTAATGGCCATAACTTTTTCAATATTGAAGAAAGCAACTTGATATTTGGCATGTATGTGCATCTCACGGAGCTGCACATTTTTAGTGGTAAAAGGTGAAGGTCAAGGTCATTCTTCAAGGTCAAATGTCTAATATATGGCGTCTGTCCGTCCGTCCAAAGACTTTAACATTGGCCATAACTTCTTCACTATTGAAGATAGCAACTTGATATTTGGCATGCATGTGCATCTCACGGAGCTGCACATTTTGAGTGGTGAAAGGTGAAGGTGCATGTCATCCTTCAAGGTCAAATGTCTAATATATGGCATCTGTCCGTCCGTCCAACAACTTTAACATTGGCCATAACTTTTTCACTATTGAAGATAGCAACTTGATATTTGGCATGCATGTGTATCTCATGGAGCTGAACATTTTGGGTGGTGAAAGGTGAAGGTCAATGTCATCCTTCAAGGTCAAATGTCAAATATATGGCGTCTGTCCATCCGAAAACTTTAACATTGGCCATAACTTTTTCAATATTGAAGATAGCAATAGCAACTTGATATTTGGCATGCATGTGTATCTCATGAAGCTGCACATTTTGAGTGGTGGAAGTTCAAGGTCAAGGTCATCCATCAAGGTCAAAGGTTTAACAAAAAACAAAAACAAAATAATAAATTTAAAGCGGCGTTCTCATGAAGCTGCACATTTAGAGTGGTGGAAGTTCAAGGTCAAGGTCATCCTTCAAGGTCAAAAAAAAATCAAAGCGGCTTTCTCATGAAGCTGCACATTTTGAGTGGTGGAAGTTCAAGGTCAAGGTCATCCTTCAAGGTCAAAGTTAATTTTTTTATTTTTTTTTCAAAGCGGCGCAATAGGGGGCATTGTGTTTCCGACGAACACATCTCTTGTTGATGTTTACTTCAGCTTTTACTGTCTTTTGTATGAGGATTGTGTTTGTTAAATACTATTTTACTTTTCAAACTACTTGTGCTTTCTTTAGAATAGCTTTAAACATGTGCGTTCAGGATGAAATTTTCAGGGAATTTTTATCCCCCGCCAGAGGCGGAGGGATATTGTTTTGGCGTTGTCCGTCCGGCCGTCCGTCCGCCCGTCCAGCTGTCCGTCCGTCCGGCACTTTTGTGTCCGGAGCCATATCTTGGAAGTGCTTTTGCGGATTTCGTTGAAACTTCGTATGAGTATATATATGCATAAGAAGAGGATGCACGCCAAATGGCATTGTACACCATCTGTTAAAAACAGAGTTATGGCCGTTTGTATCTTGAAAAAATGCTTTTTACAATAGGCACTTTTGTGTCCGGAGCCATATCTTGGAAGTGCTTTGGCGGATTTCATTGAAACTTGGTTTGAGTATATATATGAATAAGGGGATGATGCACGCAAAATGGCATTGTACACCATTTGTTAAAAACAGAGTTATCGCCCTTTGTATCTTGAAAAAATGCTTTTTACTATAGGCACTTTTGTGTCCGGAGCCATATCTTGGAAGTGCTTTGGCAGATTTCATTGAAACTTGGTATTAGTATATATATGCATAAGACGATAATGCACGCCAAATGGCATTGTATACAATCTGTTAAAAACAGAGTTATGGCCCTTTGTATCTTGAAAAAATGCTTTTTACTATAGGCACTTTTGTGTCCGGAGCCATATCTTGGAAGTGCTTTGGCGGATTTCATTGAAACGTGGTATGAGTATATATCCCGCGCCAGAGGCGGAGGGATATTGTTTTGGCGCTGTCCCTCCGGCTGTCCGTCTGTCTGTCACTTTTGTGTCCAGAGCCATATCTTGGAAGTGCTTTGGCGGATTTCATTGAAACTTCGTATGAGTATATATATGGATAAGAGGATAATGCACGCCAAATGGTATTGTACACCGCAGCGATTTTCCTCCTTCTTTATAAAGTACCGGTAAACGGTACTTTCCCAATCAAGCAAAAATTCCCAAATTTCCAATCTGAAAAAATCCCAATCGGCATCCGAATTTTTTCTCAAAACGACCGAAAGTTTCGTAACAAAACCCAACTTTCGGCGAGCGAACAAAGAAAATCGTATAGTTGTGTGTAACCACGCGCTCGATTAATTTCGGGTTTTATTATTCAGCGCGTGCAATCAATAGAGTCGTTACTGTTTCCGGTTGTTTTGTGTGACCTGCAGGTTATGGCGGCCATGTTAGAACTTCTGGAATAAGTTGCGAAACCTTAACAAACAATGTAAGTAGCTCTTTAATTATATAATGCATGATCATTGTTGTGTCTATCAAAGTTACGCTGGTATTTATATGAAATGCCAAATCTTAAATCGCTTATTTAAGTGCTATTCCCGAATTTCTATTTTTATATAATTATCGATTTGTGCGAATCCAACTATGTTGTAAATAGTGTCAGCTTACACTTTGAATCATTTTTAATTGACTGTTTAGGTGAATCTGTACATTAATATGTTATTAAATTTCAAATTATTTTAATAAGACGCTTGCTCTAGGTTAAATATCACAACGCACTAGATTCGGTCAAAATAATTGAGTTGTTTGGTGTCTCAATGACTCACAGTCACGTTTGAAGCTCGTGTGATAAAGCCACAGGCAGCAGTATCATAATTCCCCCCCCCCCGGGACCTTCCCCCCCCCCCTCGAGCTTACCCCAGGGGTTCCAGATTGTTAAATGTACACCTATTGTGTATGGTTTGACTTTTCAGCAATGAATATTGACAAAAATACACAGTATGAAACAATAACCCTCGTATATGTATTATATATACACAAGGTATGAAGCGAACTACATGCCTATTGCTGAAAGATTGTGGAACACTGGACGTGACCTTTTTCATCGAAAACACACATGTTCCCATGCAGTTGCTGACAAAATGCAACTGGATTCGTTAAAGACAGTAAAAGCAACGAGATTACACTTCTAACCAATCTCCTACTCAGCTAATAACTTTAATATTCCATTAAATTTGACTTTCTCGCTACATGTCTGTGTTTTGCTGTCATATTTTGTCGATCGAATGCTCGATTCTAAAACGCCATATCATTGGCCAACACAATGAGAACAACCAACCAGATAACGCGTTATAAAATTAAAATGGTGTACATGTGTTGATGATACACCGAGTGACATATAGCGAGAAAGTCAAATTAAATTGAATATTAAAGTTATTAGCCTAGAAGGAGATCGGTTTGTTGTGTAATCACGTTGCTTTTACTGTCTTTTAACGAATCCAGTTGTATTTTGTTGACAACTGCATGGGAACATGTGTGTTTTCGGTGAAAAAGGTCACGTCCAGTGTTCCACTAGCTAAAGAAACTTCAGCGTACAGTTTATATAGTATTGACAGACCTGTACGCTGAAGCTAACCCCGTATCGAAAGTCAACCAGAGTCGTAACATATTTATGTCACGCTATAAATCAAAGAAAGCTCATTTTCTTGGATACATTTCTACATATATTGGTGAATGAATATAAATTACTGCATCGAGGAATATTTTAAGGTTCAAATGTTTCAAATGCATCTTACAATAGATGAAAATAACTCTCATCAGTCTGAAATTCACAATTTTGACGCCATTGTCGCTTTGTCATGTGACGAGTTTTCATTTGGATACTTTCGGATCGACCTTGACATTTTATGCTGAAATTGTAAACATTACTTTTGTTTTCTGAAATCTATTATTTGTGATTAACAACTTACGTCTGCCAGGGCTTTTCATCTGGAAAGTGGGAAGAAGCCCTAGCCTTGCAAATTGGGAAATTTAAGCGCGATAAATGGCCATTTTGGGAAAAAAACTTTTAAAGCATTTCATCACAGGTAAATCATTTAATCAATTTTAAACAGTCACAATAATGGTTTGAACTTTATTTTTGTTATGAATTAATGACCTGAAAATGTTCTTTTCAAAGATTGGCCAGCTATATTTTCAAACAGATAAACTTTTCAACAGGTAACAGCAGTTTTTGAACAGTAAACTAAAATATCAACCATTATAATATTTACCATTATGTGACATTTTCAAACTGAAAATTCAGCGATGACACTGGTGACCTCCCTTGCGGCCCTCGTGCAAAAACCGACAATAAAACCCGTACTACGCAATATTCTGTTCTAGACTGGTACACAAATACAATTAAAATTCGGCTTAGCGGTAGTGGGGAAATACCTGAACTGAACTGGTAGCGAAAAAATCGATACCAGACAACAATTACGCAAAATAAACCTTCATCTTTGTTTATCGCTCGTGGAAGCTTTCAATGAAATTACAATCATCTACAAGACCAGTAAAACTATACCGAATAGTAACTTGGCTACAAAACACTATCCGCTGTGTTTATTTTTTTGATTTTCAGGGGAATTTCAATCGTTTTTTTTTTGGAAGTCTTTCAGCCAGAGTTGGGAAAAAATAAGGCTTTTTAGAATTGGGATGGAGCCGAATATCGGCCTCTGTTATATAAGGATGAAAAGCCCTGTCTGGTGGATTATAAGACTGATTTCATTGTGAATCAGGTAGTTTTATATAATACTTACTTTGACTTTGTATTGACACTACAATTTGTTTACAAAATAAGCCAGAATAATTAAAATACCGGGAAATGTCATTCTGAATTTGAAAACACTTGAGCACATGGTTTGTTACTAAAAATAGAAATAACGTCATATGACCGTGAAATCTCGGGGGATTTGCATTTCAAGAAAGTCTGTCACATTGCTGTTTTTCTCGATATGTAAGAGCAGAATACATGTAGATACATTTTAAATGTTTAAGATAGTATTTTGTGAAAGAATATATCAGTTAAATGTGGAAAATGTCAATCTTTCCAATCCAGTGGTTGATTTGGGCCAACAACTGCATTTAAAAGCTGTTTTGGACCGGTCTTTGTTAACTGTCAACTTTTCGGGAATTTCTGGTTGACTTTCCTAATGGGGTTGGTCCATAACTATAAAGTCGCGCCAGTCAAAAATCATGAAAAACGACATTTAAAGTTATGGTAGCCAGAACTAGTGTTCCACAATCTTTCAGCAATAGGCATGTAGTACGTTTCATACCTTGTGTATATATAAAACCTATAAGAGGGGTATTTTTTTAAACTGTTATTTTTGTCAATATTCGTTGTTGGAAAGTTAAACCATACACAATAGGTGTACATTTAACAATCTGGAACCCCTGGGGTAAGCTCGAGGGGGGGGAGGTCCCGGGGGGGATTTATGATACTGCTGCCTGTGGATAAAGCTGATATTTTAAAACGGGGTGGGGGGGGGGTGATTTTAAATTACGAGTGTATATGAACTGAGCACGCTTATTAAAATTATTTAAGATAGATAGATAGATACACTACGCGACCCGTGATTTTTGCCTTATTTGCGAAGTCAGGGCGGGCATTTTGCTTTTTGGGTGGAAAATCACCGCGATTTTACGTGACTCGTCACTCCGATGTCGCGCGAGAGCAAGATAATCTTCGCTCTAAATCCCCTTGATGTTGTGGTGATTCGCTGCGAATCGCCGTGATAGCAGTGGATATCGTTGACATCGATGATTCGCCAATTCATGCATATAAACCGAATCGTATCGATAACTGTATACATAGAGCTTTTCTAATGTTCACAATTATCAAATAATCAAACATAATTGCAACATCACTTCGGAAAAATAATCTTAAACATTTATGCCGGTAAATATGTTTGAGAATTTCATTAACACAACTATATGACTACGCTATTTTTCAGAAGTGTAAAGAGTATAGTGCATAATGTGGAACACAGCTTTCATTGGACGAGCGTATTAAAATTTAGATCGAATGCAATACGATCTTTCAAAAAACGTTTTATTGCGTCATACGCCTTCATGTAAAAAACGTTTTCCTCCTGGATATTGTGCTATTAATGCATAATATTATCAAAACATTTTTTCGACACGTAACAAATTAATATACAATTCAAAACAATTATACCATAAGAATTAATGTTCCGTTAAATTCCCAAATGAGAATAATAATTTATAATCCGAAACACTCTTCCGATGTTTTAATGTTAACACCAGGCATGGCGAAATTAGAAAAAATCTGCCGGTCATCCGGACAGGCATTTCAGAAAATGTGCCGGTCCGGAGAAAATTTAGCCGGACCGTAAAGCAACAACAACTTAACTAGAAAATTCAAAAATGGCAGCGATCACATCTTGATCTCTTTATTCAACCGGCCGTTAAATTGATTTTAATCGCTTAGAGGTTACACTGGCAGCTAATTGGTGTTAATCGGTTGTGTAATGTCAATCATGTTGTGAAAAATTCGCGTGTCAGTTTTTATTACATGTATTCCCTATTAGAACGGTTCGGTGCGATAATTTCAATAACGTATGTGCAAGCCGAATAATTATCAAATTAAAGTTATTCGAAACGATTTAAACATTCTTACTTTAATATGATTGCAGTTTGGAGCGGCTGTTAAAATATACTGCGCACAGTACAAAACACGTTACCTGACATTTAATGATTAAGGAATTTCATTTTTCAGAACGTTTACTAGTAATTAATTAAATAAAAAAGACGATTTATTTACATGCTAACGCAGTGTAATTGTTAACAGAGATTCATTTTCATTTTTGACCAGTATCAGAAAGTCCCCGGGAAGCACGTTTTTTTACATGGCACTGCATATGATGCAATAAAAACATTTCTTTGTACATGTATCGTATTGCATTCAATCTAAATTTAAATTCGCTCGTCCAATGAAAGCTCTGCCCCATAATGCACTGTACTCTTTACACTTATGAAAAATGGCGTATGCATATGGTTGTGTTGATCACGATACCATATTTTATTGTCCTTATCCTACTCGAAAAATATGTAAAAGCTATCAAGATCTTTTTTGTTAGAACGCAGTTGGCGATTTTGCAAACGAGTTTAAAGTAGGTGTTGTGTAACAAGTTGGATTTGCTAATTGTTCGTAACAAACCTACAGCAAACATCAAAACAACGAGCGATTTCATTTTCATGATGTAGTAAGCGATTTGCTCTTCGAATTTTCAACTTGAAAAAAAAAGATTTGTTTGCAATCATTTCACATTTTGCCGGTCACCAGGACCGACATTCTTATTAAACCTGCCGGACCAAATTGAAATCTGCCGGTCAGGACCGGCGGACCGGCAATTTCGCCAAGCCTGCATTAAGTAATAAAGTTGATATAAATAACAAAATATTTTAAAGAACACACACAATCAATTACAAGTTGTTTTAATCTCTTGTAAAGCAATGTCTCTGTCTTTCTAATAATGCCGCTTGCTCAGTGGTGTGTGTTGTAAATGCCAAATTGATAGTGGTTTTGGTCGCCATTTATGTGCATTTAATAAATACATCCATATGTTAAATTAAAACTAATTTGTAATCAAATTATGTGATCAAACCAACATTCTCACGTAGCTTTATTTACATCACATATTGAAATATAATGTATGTTTATGACAAATCTGCCAATCTTGTGTCGTTCATTAGCACGAACTTTTTGTTTAACTAAAAATTAACAATTAAACCCAAGCCAGCAATAGCGACAATATTAAAAGTAAATTAAAACGTAGCTTTTTTATATTCGATTCTTTTGTGATACTATAATAGCCTTTTCTTATGTCACAACATGAGTTTTATTGGTAATATACATGTTTAAACTAACGAATCTTGATTCCGAGGTAACACAAAAAGAGATTTTCAAGTAATCATAAATATGTACACTACTCCGAAGTATACGAAACAGCATGTTAGTCTCAGCTTGGTTTGAACGTGATCATTCTCAATTGACGAATCCGGTTTCCACAATGAAGAGTAAAGGATACTTCGCAGTACTCGAAATATCTACAATACTCTGAAGTATACACTCAAGCGAATGATGGTCGCCTTAACTGAATATATTTATTTTCCAATAATGCGCATGCTCAGTGTTGTGTGTAGTAAGTGTCAAATTGATAGTGGTTCTGATCGCGATTTGTGCGCATTTAAATAAATACCGCCATATGTTGAATTAAAACAAGTATGTAAGCAAATTATGTGATCAACCCTACATACTCACGTAGCTTTATTAACATCACATATTGAAATATAATATATGTTTATGACAAGTCTGCCAATCTTGTGTCGTTCATTAGCATGAACCTTTGGATTGACTAAAAAAAAATAAAAACTGAAAATGTGAACTGCGAAACAATGTTTAACCGATTAATTATATGGTCTCCAATTTTAATACCAGCGCTTCCGTTAGCTTTTAAAAGTTGGAAGTCCTGAATTCCAAGCCTAAAATTTTGGACGTCCCAGACATAAATTTCGAAGTCCCACTTTTATTTTAGAATTTTAATATACGTACATGTTCCTACTCTATCCATTACCCTATAATCCAGTAGTATTACGATTTCTATTTTCAAAACCAAAATACGGACAATATTGCCGTCCGCTACCATCCGCCATTATACGCAAGTTGAATTATGGGATGGAGGAATTCCCATTGAACATGCGTTAATCACGTGACGCGATTTGAGAGAAACTAGCGAAGATGTTTCGTCAATTGCATTCCATGTCAGTACCATCTGCTAACAAATTGGAAATTAATAAATAAAATACCGGAGAAAATCGGTACCAAATGAACATTTCCGAAATGCCGAATTCGTTCTCAAATGATCTCGCACGCGAACAAATTTTCGTAAATTGATTATTTGTCGGTTTATTTCCAAACTGTCTTTTCAGATTTTTGCTATCTCCAGAGCCGAGATTTCATCGCATTGGCGATCAGGGGATGGGTTAATTATGCAGACTGCTTATTTTCAAATGCGTATAATCAAAGTATTATCCGAAAAAATCAGGATTTCACTATTCACGGAAAGTTACGAAAATTCTAGCAACAAATAAACATTTCTCGTGTATTTCGTGTACAGATGAAAATCATGCACAAATTAGACTTCATGCACAACGTAACATCATTCTTCCGCGGGGAAAGCGTGGACTCAAATATTTGATTGCTGAATAAAAACTTCGTAACGCAGAGGTCGCTAATATTGCTAATATTATTGTATACAGCTTCACGTGGGGTCGGCGTGTATTCGGTTGCCTGAGCACTGATTGGCTGATGCGCTTACCAAGAAGACTTTGATTGAGAGCTGGTAAAAACCAATATTGGCCACTCGCTGAGAAATTCATTGAAAACAGTAGCTCTTGTGCGGAGTTAACGGTCTGAATAACCCCATTTACTTTTGACATTTGAACGTGTTGTGTATTAGAAAATAGCGTACATACATGCGGATTATCGGACGTCCAAGGGACTTCCACCATTTGCATAATGGACGTACGACTGCCAATTTCGGGCGTAATTTACGCCCGGACGTCCACTAACAGAAGCGCTGTTAATACTAACTAGAAATGGCGCGGCAGAGGCCGACGCGTATCCCCACGCCGAATGTTTGACCTAGGTGTGCCCCAGGGTTGGTAATGGGGCCATGCATAGCTGAGATTGACCATATTGTCATAAGAGAAGTTCAGTATCAATTTGAAGTGAATCGGTGTAGAAAAGAAGAAATTATAGTAAAAGGCAATTTTGGGTGGGTGTGGTCTATGTGGGCGGGGCCCCAGGGTTGGTAATGGGGCCATGCATAGTTGAGATTGACCGTATTGTCATAAGAGAGGTTCAGTATCAATTTGAAGTGAATCGGTGTAGAAATGAAGAAATTATAGTAAAAGGCAATTTTGGGTGGGTGTGGTCTATGTGGGCGGGGCGCCCCAGGGTTGGTAATGGGGCCATGCATAGTTGAGATTGACTGTATTGTCATAAGAGAAGTTCAATATCAATTTGAAGTGAATCGGTGTAGAAATGAAGAAATTATAGTAAAGGCAATTTTGGGTGGGTGTGGTCAAAGTGGGCGGAGCCCCAGGGTTGGTTATGGGGCCATGCATAGTTGAGATTGACCCTAATGTCATAAGAGAAGTTCAGTATCAATTTGAAGTGAATCGGTGTAGAAATGAAAAAATTATAGTAAATGGAATTTTTTGGTGGGTGTGGCCTATGTGGGCGGGCGCCCTAGGGTTGGGATTGGGGCCATGCATAGTTGAGATTGACCCTAATGTCATAACAAAAGTTCAGTATCAATTTGAAGTGAATCCGTGTAGAAATGAAAAAAATATAGTAAATGGAAATTTTTGGTGGGTGTGGCCTATGTGGGCGGGGCGCCCCAGGGTTAGGAATGGGGCCATGCATGGTTGAGATTGACCGTATTGTCATAAGAGTGGTCCAGTATCAATTTGAAGTGAATCGGTGTAGAAATAAAGAAGTAAATGTAAAATAACCTAAAAAAATGAGTGATAATTTCTGACGCGGCCCCACCCCAACCGCTATAACTTTTGACCCAGGGGTCAGATCAAAATTCCAAATAGTGCAGGGTCGCACATATGCTCATAGCTACCATGTGTGTAAGTTTCAAGGTTCTAGTGCTTTTAGTGTAGGAGGAGATAGTGGCCAGGACGGACAGACAGACGGACGGACGGACGGCGGAGATAACCACAATATCCCCACCTTTTTTTCAAAAAGCGTGGGGATAATTACAAATATTGCAAACATAATCTGAAAGGCAATTGCATCACCATTATCGACACTTTTATGTGCTTAATGTACGTTATGTACGTTTTAGTCACGAGGCATAAACATGAAGTAGGTTACTTCAGTACTTGTACAGCGCTCAACATTAATGGTTGTCCTATTGCCCCTGGCAAGTAAAAGTTGTGTCCGGGCAAGTTATTTTATAATCTAGTTGTCCTCCCGGGCAAGTGCAAAAAAGAACAAAGAGCATTTAATTTAGATTTTAATTATACTTTAAATGCTGTAATCATTTTGTTAAATGTGCAAAAATAAAAAAGGTTTAGTGGTGTATCATTTTGATCTTCATTAAAAAATATGAGGTTTACAGTTCATGTGATATTTCAAGATTGGGCAAGTGGCTTTACGTTCAGGGCAAGTAGGTTTTCTAAGTATTTGCCCGGCATGGCAAGTTGGTTTTTAGGTTTATGTTGAGCCCTGTTGTAGTATTTTGTTCTTGAAACTAGCTGTTAAAGAGGCAATTGCAGTTCGTGTGTATGTATTTTGGTGAACTTGGTGAGGTCCAAAAGCACCACTCTTATACCAAATTCAGCAAACACTGAACACGAGGAAGTTTATTATAATAAACCAGTTAGATTTATCATAAGAAATTGTACAATATGGGATGTATTCGATGCGCCTATTACCGTAATTGTGTCCAAATGGTTAGCATATATGCTACTGCTTTTCTCTACTAAGGTATTGCAATGGGATAATCTTGTATTGTCTATCTTTTAAAATTGAAAACATCTTCGTTTCGAATATAACGCCCTTTTCGGATAATATTTAAACAGCCGATACAACTCTATCGATGAGTCAGTGTTGAAGCGGGCATTTAACACATGGTTTTCACGTGCAAATACAATACAAAATATTATTGTTGATGATGCTTTCCCTTTTGGTGTGACTATGATATAAAATATTAAACTTCGCCCTCTTTTCACTTTTAAACGACACTACTCGCTTTGAAATGAACCGAACATCTAGGATTTGGTATAAAATGAAGTGAGAATAGCATTTTTTTAAACCTTGACTCTCGATCGTTTTGCAATATTGTCTATAGAGAAAACAAATTGATTGAGACAAAATGGAGTAAGACAACATGAAACTGTGGCGCACTTCGTGGTATTTTCATGCAATATAAAATAGTGGTTGTATTTTAAATTGGAAAACCACACTACATGTCTTGGGCATGAACTATACAATTGCAATTGTAATGTTCATGTCCAAATTCTAATGAAATCAAACAATTCAAATCAAGAATGAGATATAACAGAAATAGGAAAACCAAGTTTAGTGTGGAGTGTTAGAGGACTATTTAATATGCCCGACAACATGCATGCTTTTTTAAGAATCGACTCAATTTTACATTAGAATCAGACATTCGATTTTAGATTATGAATAGACGTATGATTTTAGCTATGCTATACAAATTAGTTGTGTAATACCCTAATTAGTTGAAGCATTTACATGACAATTCATAAGAAATAAAGTAGTTATTTCTTGTTATCAATTAGGTATTTTAACAAATTGCAAGCTAATAATGCATCTGATTCCCAAACCAGTTTCTCCAATAAATTGCATATAGACAAATACTCAGTCATCTTAAATCGTATCATGAACTGAGCTGACCTGCATAATGACCACACATTTTCACTCCCTTCAGATCCCGTTTCCATCTTATACTTACATGCATGCCAATCACCCAACGTTTACCAGGACAACCGAGTGCAACTTAAAAAAAAACGAGACATGTTTATATAATTTTCACTTTAATGAAATGAAATGTTGTGCAAAAAGTTAGTTATAATGTTTGCGCGATGATGATCTAAAATATTTACTACATGACACTATATTCTTAAATCTTTTTCTAAAAAAATGATGTAATAAGTTATTCTTAAAACATTGCATCGTAATGCGTTTAACGGGTTTATTACATATATCAATAAGTCAATATCTTACAAAGAAATGAGCTGTACAGTGATTATTTTTCAGTAAAAGATTCACTTAGCAATTATATCTAATAAACCCATTAAAAGTATTTTTTTGCTTGTAGTATTGTAAACCGACTCAGATTTGCTATAAAACGGATATACTCACTTGTAACGCGTTCAATGAATTTGAAAACAATCACTGTTATTTTCGGATAGCTTTTCATGTACGAGGGCTGTCCCAATAACATTACAAAAGTACATAGTTCTGTTTTTTGCGCGCATTATTGTTTTAAACTTTTAAATTAGAAACCATTTACAATTTTAAACTTTACAACCGAAATAAGACATGTGAAACTTTGTTTTATTTTGAATTAATATGTAATATCTAAACGCAGCTGAGTTGGACTGGCGCAATGTACAAGTAGCAAATGTAATTTAGTATAGTTTATATTATAAGTTGTTTTATATCCATGATAATTAATAATTTATAACGGTAAAATATAAAACAAACATCCGATAAAAATAGAGAGTATAGTTAATTTAGAAAACTGCTTTGTACTTTGTAAACGCTGACTTAAACTATTCAATATTTTCATACGGGAGCACTAGAATATCTAAACATTCAATGGTGATATCAGCAGAATGAGTTGGCAGATATGTGTCAGTGTCGTTGAAAATGAATTTCATGCGACAATGGATACAATAAACATATTTATATATTACCAAGCGGCAAGGGTACTTCAACGAATTAAAGTTATATTGACCATTAATAGTACGCGCTGACAAACAGACTTTCACATCTAAAAGAACATAAACTATTCATGACGTCATTGTGAACCTCAATGGCTATTAGCGATTGGACATTAATTTGGAAAATCGCTACTTCTTCGTATTTTAGTATATTGACGATATATGTTAAATGAACATACTTAAGTGCAGTTCAAATAAAGGATGTGGAAATTTTGTTTTATGTATAGCTATAGATCTTACTATGTAGCAAGTATCTACAATTCTAATTGACAGCTCTTGTTACACCACAAGCGGAAATTAAAGTCACTACTATTTTAAGTGCGATATGAACTGTTCAACAGTTTTTCCAGAATAATATTCACATTAAACCAGTTTTAACATATTACACAGACGTGAGTGCGTATTGTTGCTGTTGAGAACTCGTCGGTGGTGCGGGAGTGTGGACAAGCATGTGACTTTGTTTCAATCGCTTGATGATACTTATTAACACATTTACAAATTCTTTTAAAATAATGAAGTCATAAACAATAGTCTGAAATTAACATGATTAATGTGCTGTATATCGGTGTGTTACTATGTGGAAAATAGGTTCGCAATCTTTAATATGTTAACATTGATAGTGTGTCGTTTGCAGTTTAGGTATGTCATGTCTGAAACACAGTTTGAGAGTTCGGGTACGGTTTTGTTCTTTGCAGATATGCATGCATTACAACAGGTCAGTGTAGTTGAAAGGTGTATTGGTCGATTAATACCTGCACCAAATATGTCTAGTTTAAAATCATAGTCTAAGCGTCGTGCTTAATGGATGCTAGCTTTATCTTACTGCGTTAATAATGTCAACGTTAGCAATTTAAACAAGAAATATATTAATCAAGTAAGAACTTGACACACGCTTCAGTATGAAGGATCTTATTACTAGTCGAATAAATTATTGCGGATAAGCTTAATGTATCCCTATTTAAGTGAAAAGAGATTTTATCCTTCCTGCAGATGTATCCGGTGTTTTAATATTCGCATCTATTCAAACAAGGGAAACCATAAAACAACTCGTTAACAATAACGACCCTCTTAAATGATGAATGTGTTAGATTATATTTTTTCCCGAGTGGATTTTGTCAGTGTTTTCCTAAATTTTAAGCGCACTATTTTACCAGTTTTGCATAACGTATTATACGTTATGCAAAACTGGTAAAATAGTGCGCTTTCCTTTGACCCGAGCTCCCGGGTTTTGACGCTTGAAAATTACAGAAGACCCCTTTTTGACTCTTGAGAAAATTACGTCATGCGTCACATTTGACCCGGGGGAATATACCAACTTGCGTCAACGAGATCAAAAGTTGTTAAGACTAAGCGATAATTGGCTCGGGGCGGAGTATCTCATTTAGTACACGCTAATCGTTAACGCCCGTTTCCAATCATCGAAGCACAAGTCCACCCAGTAGGCGGAGTTAGGTTAATTAAGAAATCTAGTATTGACCAATTAAAACACTGCTGGTTCGATGACGCGTGCATTAACTTTCCCAGGGTTCGCACAGGGCTTGAAAAGTGCTTGAAAACGAGTCCAAGGCTTGAAAAGCCCTTGAACAAAGGTTGGCCTTGAAAAAGTGCTTGAAAAGTGCTTATTTCATGTAAAAAAGCCTTGAAAATGTTTTTTCTTATGCTCAAAATTACTTTTATCATCGCTTTAATTATTTTACTTAAATCGTTCTTAAGGGAAATATTATGAAAATTTATCATAAATTCCTTCGCGCAAAAAAAGTTGAATACGAAATATAAGTTTTGTACACTATTTAGTACGAAACGTTATGTGTACACGTCACAGATTATGTGTACTACGTCAGAGGTTCTCCATTGTGATCAATTTTTGCGAGTAAAATCGCAGGGATGGGGAAGTGTCCTTTCAAACCAGGGTGGTTAACTGAATAAGAGGAGAGAGCTGGAAGAACTGGAAAAGGAAATCAATTCTGTTAAAGACAAAATGTTATAGTAACTGACTGCTGTTTAAATGTAATGAACTAGTCTGCTTGATGTGAGCATGGAAAAAGACAATGTGTTTGTATGTAATAACTTTTAAAAGTAAATACAGTACAGCCAATGCGGAACAACCGTATTTCGCGATCCGCGGCGGCAAGGCGAAATGAGTCGATGCCGCGTCAGTATGCGGCGGCAAGTCGCATTTCGCTGCGAAACTTCGCATCTGTCCGCCGAGGCATGCCGCGATCCGCGACATGATGCCGAGTCGATGCGCATCATGAAATAAAAAATCTTTTTAAAATTTTTAGTTACATGTAGTAAACAAATTTTGAAAGAACAATTATAATAATAATTAAAATCATAATAAATTTATTGTGCGCGGAGTGTATTAGCATAAACATGTAAGCATAGTTAATGTGTCTGGCCAATTAAGGTTGTTTCCCGCCCGTAGTGTATGTATTTCACACATAAACAATGTCACATAATTATGTTTTCGCACATACAAGTGATCAAGGCTCCAGCATATGGTGGATTTATAAATTAATTGCATGTTGATTTTGCTATTATATTTAAGCTGAGAAAATTAGCTGTTTGAAGCCACATCAATAACGGTGAGGACGTATTTGTTGTTTTGTTAATTATCAGCTTATTATAACTATTGTTTGAATATGTGTATGTAAACACGTTTTATTTTGTTCATATTATACAGTTAATATCGCTACTAATTACCCGATAATTCTGTATATTCCAGTTTTAAAGCAAATGCTGGTAAATATTTACGATACACAAACATTCTCGATATTTCCTTAAGTATCAAATACATTTTGTCATGTGTTACTATTTATAGAGATGATGAAATAACGTCTAATCGGGGCTTTTTTTTTCAACTGAACACGCGATTTACGCGTGACGTGATGTTCATGTATTTATACAACACAAAATACACCCAAACTTTCCAAACGACGTTCTACATGTCTGCATAATTTTCGCGCGCTTTTTATGAAACAAATGGTATTTTAGCACTGTTTATTTGACGCTAGAATTTGCTAAAGTTCGCGTTAGCATTAAAATTCGGAAGTGTGTTACGGATTACAAATTTAATAATGATAATCGAACGAAACATTAACAGTTGCGTGTAATTTATTATACGCTTCCCATACATGTATGTACATGTAGGTGGATAACTTTTCACTCGATCCGTCGCGTACGTATGCGGCGGATTAACTCCGCGAAAGTACGCGAGGTTAATACAGACTCTGCGTCGTTGCGCGGATCGATGCCGATTGCCACGGCGATACGCCGCGTGAACACACGATTCGGCGGCCGCGTACTAATAATCTGGCCGTGGTTGTCGCGGATTATGTTTGTGCCGCGTTGGCTGTACTGTACATATGTGAGACTCATTGAGTTATGGATGGATAACCTGTATTTCTATGTAATAACTAGAAATAACATGTATGAGATATTGTGGAATAAGTGTAATGTGTTTGAGCAAATAAAAAAAAAGATATTTACTATGTTAATCTGGTTTGAAAATGCAGTTTTTAAAGGAAACTAACGTACGGTTCTCGGCCTTGAAAATGAAAATTTGGCCTTGAAAAGTGCTTGAATTTAGGTTTGAGATTTCTGTTTGAACCATGTTTCCATTATTTATCATAGCGTTTGTTATCAGCTGTTTGCGGAAAAGACGTGTATTAAACCCACCTAGTTGCAATAATCCAACTCCCAGCTATTGACCCTCTGAGCTGTACGTATGTACTCATAAAAGCTCAGAGCATTTAAGAAGAACTATAAACCCACCAAAACAGAATGGACTCATCCGCGTCAGTTTTAATAATATTCAATATAAAATAATAACATCCATATCCACAGAACACCGTAAAGCATATTTTGAGATATTTCCAGAGTATGGCAGAATGTATTTCCAAAGCTGAATGCACCCATCACTGTTTCACTTCATGATTGCTCAGTTCAAAGACGCGCGAAAGTTATGCTGGCATATGTACTGTCTACAACGTCAAATTACACGCTTTGCATCAAAGTTGCTAAAAATAACTATAGAACCGATACAACTGGCCTTGTGGCAAAGTGACAATTTTTGCATGAGCTAATTGATTACAAAATACATGTAGGCGTAATAATTGACCGTTTGAGAAGGCATAGAAAACGGCGTGTTTGTCGCACGTCTTCAGTGAAGATGGCACATGAAATAATTAAAGGGCGTCGGAATTTTTGATGGGATTAAATACGGAGGCACCTTTATCGGCGAGTAGAAATAATTTCCTTTTATAGTTTACCGATTTATATAGGCTATTGTGTTTAGGTACCACCCGTATGTTGTTGTTTTTTTTGTGATAGCCAGCAGAAATGTTTTTTTTTCACATTTTGTATTTCATTCTTAATTTAATAGCCACGCGAAACGGTCAAACAAAGTTATTGGATAAAGTGTAATTGTGCAAAGTGTAATTGTGCTTGTGCATTCGGAAAATGTCGCAGAGAAACCTTTTCGACTTCGGAATCGGTAGTAACTCTGAAAATGTGTGTAAGACGCCAACGACAAAGCGTACTTTAGATCTAAATGACAGTGCTCCTAACATCCCCAAACGTGCGAAAGAAGAACATATGACATATTACTCTGCTGTATACATGAAGTTAATGTTGTATTCGAATACATGTTTTGTATTTATTAATCATTGAAATATTGTGTTTAAATGCATAGTGTTGTAGTGACAGTAAAATGTAAGAAATAAATGTTAACATACATGTATCTTTTTATTTGTTGCTTTTTATATATTATATCTCAGTAATTTGCTTAAATTGCAAAAAATTATTGACTCTCCTGCGTTATTATTAGGACTCTCAGAAGTTTGATTTTGACTCTTGAAAATATGGTCCCAAGAGTCCTTGACTCTTGAGATTTGAGGTCTAAGGAAAGCCCTGTATAATACTGTATAATAATTTGATGTAAATGCTGTCAATGGTTACCCCGAATATTGTTGTTTGCAAAATTGTTATGTAGACCAAAATCTATTTCAGAATACTATATAACGAGTACATCAGTTATGAATATGTTCTACATGTATGAAGGCATTGCAGTGTTTCTGATCATTACTGGAACGTTTCGAAGATTGCATTCAATTTTAATCAGAGATTCTCCAATATATCAAACATAATATTAAAACATATAATTAATTCTTCAATTTGATAAATATGCCCACATATGCGCAAAAGTTAAACACTATGTAACAAATTGACTCGCAATCTTGTACTAGGAATGTCTTAAAAATACAGTCCTTGTCGAGTTATGTTGCACGTGAGAAACGGACTATACAAATAATTAACAAAGTACAATAACTCTAATAGTAATAATAGAGTTGATAGCCATGTACTATGCACTGACTTGCATTGTCTACTTTCAATGTCTTGCACACCCTCCTTTGTGTGAGTCTCTAAGTTTTATTTGAATACTTTCAATACTGAGGGAGATATGATCCGCGCACAGAATTTTAATTTTAAATTCAGGACAATACTCATGTAAATCCTGACGTGAAAGTAACTGTAGGGTAACCGTCTGTGTTCAGCAAAAAAAACTGATTTTCGTTTTTGCTTTAACGGGTTTCAACGATGTTTTGCGATTTGCATTCATTTTTATCTGATGAAAAACGCTGTTTAATTGTAATATGTTATTCGTCGTTAGCGTTTTCCTTAGCGATCTATCTTGACGCATGCTCGTTAAGTCAAAACGCTGAAAAGCGATGCAAAGACGGGGCATATACAACCTAATTAAATTGCAAACACGTGCTTTTGCAATGGTTTATAATGGCGCTGCACCTCAAAACAAATAAGGTTCAAAGCACTTGCGTACAATTATAAATGTTTCAATCTGCAAAACTTCCTTCTAAGAATTAACCATTTACATATGTACTAGGCTTTCCACTTCCGCTTTCCAGTTTTTGTGTTTCTCATATTTTGTTTTCGTAATTGTTAATTATTTTCTTCCGGAATCATATATGTCCACTTTTTATTTGTGAGCTATGCAGACGCAATTTTGCAAATCAGTATGCTTTAGCTACTTTTTAACCAGGTTTTCCGAAGGAAAAAACTGGTTATTAGATTGGCGAATGCGGGCGGGCTGGCTGGCTGGCGGAATAAGCTTGTCCGGGCCATAACTATGTCGTTCATTGTCAGATTTTAAAATCATTTGGCACATTTGTTCACCATCATTGGACGGTGTGTCGCGCGAAATAATTACGTCGATATCTCCAAGGTCAAGGTCACACTTTGAGTTCAAAGGTCAAAAATGGCCATAAATGAGCTTGTCCGAGCCATAACTATGTCGTTCATCGTCAGATTTTAAAATCATTTGGCACATTTATTCACCATCATTGGACGGTGTGTCGCGCGAAATAATTACGTCGATATCTCCAAGGTCAAGGTCACACTTTGAGTTCAAAGGTCAAAAATGGCCATAAATGAGCTTGTCCTGGCCATAACTATGTCATTCATTGTGAGATTTTAAAATCATTAGGCACATGTGTTCACCATCATGGGAAGGTGTGTCCCACGAAAGAATCACGTCAATATCTCCAATGTCAAGGTCGCCACGACTAAAAATAGATTTTAAAAAAAAAAACTTACAAAGGGGGTTAATTTTTTTTGGTCATTTCAAAAGTTCAGTTTGAATTTTCTCCCTTTATCAGATTTTTTTTTCTCAATGAAAACCTGGTTTTGTGACAATTTTGTCCCTTGTTATTATTTAAACCTATGACTTCCTGTGTGGATAACTCCAGTAAAATTTAGCAGACGATAAATGTAAGCAGACGACAGCATGTAATTATGTAAACAATAGGTTTAAGAGCATATGGGACACATTGGCATGTCTAGTGTTTAAATCAGCTTGTACGGTGACATTGGTAAGTTTATCATTGAAAATTGTACATATTGGCTGCTTTCAGGGAAAACGGGGCTTAATGCTGCAATAAAAGTCTGTCATGTGGGCAAAATTGTTTCTCAATAATTTAAAAAAATAGATAAAGTATTAGATGCACATATCACAACATGTACATGATTATAGGCTTGTTATTCTTTAGCAAGACAACCACAATTCTGAAGATGGTTGCCAGTGCAGCGACCAATTGTGAAAAAAGACATATTGTTGTTATTTTATCTAAGTTATCTCAATAAAATAAATATGAAAATAAACAGTCACACACATCTCGACTTATGCTTTAGGACACACTCTTTTAAATTTGAATAGGTTGTGTTCATTACAAACTTGCGATATAAAAAGCTATAACATAAGTTTGAAAACTGAGTTGCTTCTAAGATTATGCAATAGCGAACACATTCAGTGCATTCAGCGCTTTCATTGTTATTGTCGGAAACTCAATATACATTTGTATATAAATTTTGCTTTTTTGTTTGTATTCAATTAAGCATTACCTAGTTACCACTTCCGAGGGACCATAATGTTATGTCATTACCTTTAAAATAAGAGAGCTTTGTCTTAAATATACTATAATTAATAAATACCACTACTTATACCATTACAGTACCACTACCATCAACAACACTACTACTACTATTATCACAGTTACTTATACAATTGCTACTAAAACTACAAAACCAAAAACATAAACAAGAAACAAAATAAAAAACAGCAACCACTACTATTAATACTGCTATTACTACTACAATTACTAAAACAACAACAACTACAACAGTTTCGACAAAAACAACAATAGCAACTAGTACTACTACTACTACTAAAACTACTTCTACAGCTTCTACTGCTACTATTACTACTACTACTACTACTATTACTACAACTACTACTACTACTACTACTACTGCTACTACTACTACTTCTATAACAACAACTACAACTACTACTAGAACAACAACTACTACTACTACTACTAGTAGTGCTTCTACTACTACTACTATACTACTACTACTACTACTACTACTACTACTACTACTACTACTACTACTATTACTACTACTACTACTACTACTACTACTACTATTTCTGCTACTTCTACTATTACTACTACTACTACTACTCCTACTACTACTACTACTACTACTACAACTACTGCTACTTCTACTAACACTTCTACTGCTTCTACTAAAACTTCTACTACTCTATTACTGCTACTACTAATACTACTTCTACAACTATTATTATTATTACATGTACTACTACTACTACGACTTTTCTACAACTACTACTATAACCTACTACTACCACTTCTACTACTTCTACAACAACTACCACTACTACAACTATTACAACAAAAATACTACTACAACTACTACTACAATTCCTACCACACCCACTACAACCACAACAACTACTACTACTTCTACTACTACTACTTCTATTACTATTACAAGAACAACTACTACTACTTCTACTGTTACTACTTGAACTACTACTACTACTTCTACTTCTACCACTACAAAACTACTACTACTACTGCTACTACTAATACTACTATTACTACTGCTACTACTTCTACTACTGCTACTACTACTACTCCTACTTCTACTACTACTACTACTAGTTCTGCAACAATATACCGGTATATATCACAATACGCAATCCGCATATTGTATTGCGATACGATTTTCATCATTGGGGTACGAAAATTAAAAAAAAATCAACTACATTTCGTCCAGAAAAGCCATCTTAAATAATCAAGGTAAACAAAACAAAGCGGTATTTAGTGAAAAAAAATTGTTACGTAAAAATTGCATTCTAAAAAGTGTATGATATGGAGTGGCGTTGTTACATGCGAGCATTCGTGTGATGCTTTTGGACGAATTATTGTTGAATTAATTACGCACAATTGTAAATGTTTCGTTTGATTCTGAAATGAGCATTATTAAATTTGTAATCAGAATTTCGGAAACACGCTTCCGAAATGTAATGCTAATGCGACAATAAAAAAGTGCTTTATCCTTTGTCTCAATAAAAAGCGCGCGAAAATTATGCAGACATGTACATGTAGAACTTCGCATGGAAAGTGTGGGTGTATTTTGTTTTGTATATAAACGGGAACATCACTTCAGGCGATTTACTCGTGTTCAGTGGAAAAAAAACCCCGCTCGATTGGACGTTATTTCATCACATCTTTAAATAGTAACAAATGCCAAAATGTATTTGATACTTAAGAAAATGGGCAAATGTTTGTGTTTCAAATTATTCCTGAGCACTTTTATAATAAATATTTACCAGAATTTGCTATAAAATTGGAATATACGGGATTATCAGGTAATTGGCGAGTTATAATTCTGGTACAAGTAAGCAATATATTGCGATATATTGCAATACGGGTTTTTGAACTGAAAATATATTGCAATACGCTTTTTGGCGTATTGTTGCAGCACTAACTACTACTGCTGCTGCTACTACTACTACTACTACTACTACTACTACTACTACTACTACTACTACTACTACTACTGTTACTTCAACTACTACTACTACCACTATTACTACCATTACTATTTCTACTATTACTGCTACTTTTATTACTACTACTAATTCTGCTAAAACAACAACAACAACTTATACATCTATTACTACTGTTACTACTACTACTACTATTCCTACTACATGTACTTCTACAACTACTACTTTATTATAATTACTACTACTTCTACTTCTGCTACTACTTAAACTAGTACTACTATTACTTCTAATGCTAATATTACTACTAATCCTATTATTTACTACTACTACTACTTGTACTACTACTTCTACTACTGCTACTACTTCTTTTACTTCTTCTACTACGTCTACTACTACTTCTACTACTACTACCAGGGTTTTTTCTGCCTATTTTGGGAAAAGGAGTCTGACCAAATTGGGAATTTTTTATCAACAAAATTGGTCATTTTGGGAATTTTTGCTTCGATGAAACGGCTCATTTGGGAAAAAATTGTGAATTAATCATCATGATTATCATGCTTAAATAATTCAGTGGTTTAACAAATAAATTTGTTTTTATTTGGTTATTTTGTCTTCTTCATGTAAACAGACGCAATATTGGGCATGTTCAACGTTTATTCAATTGCTGCAGTTTTGTTTTTCAGTTACAGTTACACTCTGTGATAAGAATTGAACAGTCAAAACCTTATAGCAAATATTTTTGACCAAAACAAACACTGGTTAGTCACACAAGTTACAAGACACTTCATTCTTAAAAAAAAAAAAAAAAAAATTTTTTTTTTTTTTTTTTTTGGAAATTAGGATTTTTTTTATAATTTCGGTTTGGGATCAGGTCCGTTTGCTTTGGGAGTGCCTCCGTTGTCCGGAGGCGCAGACAGTGCTGAAAAAACCCCTGACTACTACTACTACTTTCTACTAAAATTTCTACTACTACTACCACTATTACTTCTACTACTACTGCTACTACTACTACAGTACAGACCGTGTACTTTGACAAACGCTACTCGTTGCAGTGTTCATTTTACGGTGTTCGCTTACCAAATGACCCCCGCGATGGGTGTTCAAATAAAATATTTGCGGGGGCCGTTTTCCATAAGGTGGACTACGCGAATCACCGCGGACCCATAATATCTACCGCAGTGTTCATCGTGTTAGCTAGAAATAAATTATTGAACATTAACATAGGTCGGTACCAATTTGCAGAAAGAATCTACCGTGCGTTTGAATGTTATAGGTGTCGTTTGGTGTCTAAAAAATTAACAACGATTACGAACAATCACAATCGATTACCGCATACATGCAAAAATTCCCGTCTCTGTCCATTACCCGATAATCCCGAGATTTCCGATTTCATGCAAATTCTGGTCAATGTTGACGATAAAAGTGTGATAGAAATGCAAAAATCACAACCGTTCGCCATACCTCTAAACTATCAAATGAATTTCTGCATATGTTTCTATTTAAAGATTGGATGAAATAAGCGCCCAATCAGAACAGGTGTATTTTAACATTCGTAAATCACCTGACGCCAAGTGTACGCGTTCTGTAGAGTTCATGTTCTGTTACAAATTGTAGCCACAAATAAATACATGTATATATGCCCATGATATTTTCATTTTCTTTGTTCTAAACCATAAAAAAGCGCGCGAAAATTGGCGTGGGTGTATTTATTTTTGACACAAAATCTTCGTAGCGCAGACAACATTGGGATCTTTTAATTTCAATTCAAAGTTTCGTAGTGAATTTCTTCTCAAGTACCAGGGTAGCTCGCGAATGATTTGGAATTGACATTTCATCTGAATAAAATAAAAATCAAACACGCTGTAACACGCTATATTTAGATTTCATGCAACATGCACAAGTCATTTTCTGGAAATCGGGAAAAATGAAACCCAATTTTGTGAAAACAAAAAGGGCAATTGCATTGATTAATACCATAAAAGTTAATGGTATTGATCATCTCAACACTTAGTTTTAGTTTCCGACTTAACGTACTGCCCGAGTTTAAGTACACATAAAAAATGTGCACATAATATCTACATGTACATGAAGTATATGATTTTATTTTGTACATGTACATTTAAAACGTGTGAATGACCCTCGCAGAAAGGTGTTTACGGTGGCTGCGCAGCATCGCGGTGATCACGGGTGTTCCTGTTAACGATAGCGTGCAATCGCCGCAATTTCGGGTGTTCGCCAAACACCGCGGTCAGTAGCGTGTCCGCCCCCCGCGAAATGTCACCCATCGGGAAAATTGAACACCGCGGACACGTGTTTTTGTCAAAGTACACATTGCCTGTACTGTACTACTACAATACTACTTCTCTTACTACTACTGCTACTACAACAACAACTACCACTACTATTACTTCTATAACAAGTATTACTACTTCTACTGCTACTTCTACCACTACTTCTCCTGCTACTACTACTACTTCTACTACTTCTTATAATACTACTAGTAATTTTACTGCAACTACTACTACTACTACTTATTCTACTACTACTACTACTATTATTATTCTTACTACTACAACTACTAGTACTACAAATATAACTTATAGTACTACTACAACTACTACTACTACTACTTCTACTATAACTACTGCTACTGTTACTACTACTACATGTATTATTACTACTGCTACTTCTATTACTACTACTTCTATTACTATTAGTTGTATACTACCATATTTGCTACTGCTTTGTTTTGAACTACTACCACTTTTATGTACTAAACACAATATATTGTAAGTTCAAATTGCTCCAATCATTATTACATAGCCCTGTGAGCGTGAAAATCAACGACCAGTGATTGTTAATCAAAAACGGGCGGTAACGACCAATACAAAAGTGCATTAAAACATTATCGATTATTCTGCTATCTTTGCATAACTTCTTTCTTTTGTAAGAACAGGCAGTCATATATAGTGTGTTGAGTTTCGCTCTGTAGTCGGAATATATATTTGATAACAAAACCCTGATATATGTTTCCACTTACCTCTCAATAGAGCTGCTTTTATCAATAACGTCATTAGTATCACGACAGAAGATTATGTTCAGAAAAAATCTCAAATGATGAAACTATTGTGATTGTGTGACACTTCTAATCGAAAGCGGGGACGCTGTAGGATTTGCATAGTATACATTCATAAACATGATCAATTGCAAAGGTAGTTTACAATAGCTTATTGTAAGATTGGATTGCAATTTGTGTTTGTGTAATTCAATTTATATTCAGCCCATGATCAAATAACCGAATTATCCGTAAAATCTGTGGTATTTGCCGTATAACTGCTGATCAAAGAAGTTGTTTCATCAGATTTAAATACGACCAAATTTAAATAGATATACAGGGGGTGTGATTTTTCCGCGGATTTCCGCGGATCAGGTTGTCCCGGATGTCACTTCTGAGATTTGCGTAAATTTGTTTTAAAAAATGTGGGGGAGAGGGGCTACCACCGATTCCGCGGACGTATTTCATAAGCGGCCCGAAATATTCGCGGCCCGCGAAATCTCTCCGCATTTTACACTGGTAGATTCTGCCTAAGCATTTTTAAAACGAGCCATATAATTGGCTGTCGTATCCCAATCTTCCAATTAAAATCGTGTTCTTAAAATGCGCTCTGTGATTTGTTTGCAAATGGCGCCGTTGTGAAGAGAAAATTAAGATTATTGAAATAACAAATAGCAATCGAATAAACGACTGACATCACCTAGTCTGATAGGAATAATGAAATGTGTTTGTTAAAAAAAGACCACGTTTTAGATACAAGCAACACATATTTTGTTAAGAAATGTGCCCACTGAATTTGTGTCACGGAAACCAGTGTTTGCAAATTGGAATTTAGTCTACTCGAGAAGTAAAACAATTTAGAAGAGTATCGTTCGAACATGGAAATAGACAAACATGATTTGATTTTTATATGTCTGTGGGTCTGTGTATAATCAGATTCATATGCATATTCTGCTTTATTATGTTTGTCACGCTGTTCAGTTAACTGAAATAGCTTTGAACTGAGTGAAGATGTGAAATGCAAGATATTGAAAGGTAAACAAATTAAATATATTAAGTTAACTCAGTTAATACATCATTAACACCAGAAGAACACTCAAGTGTGTTTGTTTATATTTAGTCTATTAAATGTAATTCAATACATTGAAAAACTGCTGCTATTGATCACACTAAATACTTACTTAACAGTTTACTTTGCATCCTCAGTATGTTAAATGTGAAGTTTAACAGGTTTTTATAAAGAAATATTGTTATGAAGTTCAAAAAGTTGTTTATTTTAATGTCTGTTTTTATGTTTGTCATTTCGTTATGCGCGCCATTCGCGTAGTCAAAATCAGTCAACAGAATTTTCCTCCCCTCTGACTTTGCCACAATCACACCCCTGATATATGTTAAGCCTATGTTATGGAACAAAATAGTTCTAAACAACACCGGTACATTGTAATGTAAAATGCACATGCTTGATTGAGTTTAATCGAACTCGTTGCAAACGTACATTTTATGTCAACAGAATTAACATTAACATTTATGTTTGTGAAACAATCTATAGTTACACTTACTGAAATTGCATAAGTTATGGGACTTTTTTTTTAATTTTTAGGGGCATATCTATAATATAGACTTATTTAAATACAGTTTCTCCCTTGTTCACGCTTAGGTTTGTGTATTTATATATATATATATTGAGCATGTTCACCTCCTTAAAAATGTTATAACTAGTCAACAGTATTGTTGATTGCGTGCTTCGCATTATGAGCTCACGTATATTATTATATTTTATTGTGTAACAAAAACAAATATAAATAAACTATTTAGTGATGCACGTTTGCATTTCGTTAAGTAAATAACCGAACTTGTATTAAGTATTGTGATGAATCGTTTATTTAATATGTTATTGTATCATATCGTTTTGTACGTGTTAAACTTTCTTCTGTCCCAGATCATTTCTGTGTAAACCCTTCTTAAGTAAGCGCGCGGTACATGTAACTTCAGCATTTAAGAGCGTAGACGTACGCATTAAATCTAGAATATCAACAAATAGATAATCTATATTTAAAGTACTGATAGTCGTATAGTAATTGTATTTCTGTGTTGATTTGTTGTATTATAAATGGAATTAGTTACAGTCGCATATTTCTTACAAATTAAAATCCGATCCTTTACGGAAACAGTAAATAACAATCAGCTCATGTTACTTATTATTGAAATCAGACTAGGGTCTTAATCTATGGACTGATATGCCCGTATTCAGCCAAGGTGAACAATAATGGCAATAAGCTATTTGATTGGATGATAGTATGTATTAAGTTTTCGTGGTTGTTGTTTCCAGCAATTAGGATTCAGGGAACACCTGACTGGCACCTGGCCAAGGCGTCATCCTGGACTACACCGGGCGCCTTCAAGCTTTCTGTTCCTCATGTTTATTTATTCGGGATTGTTACATCAATTTCCTCTGATAACCCCACCACCTCTAGTGTTGGAAATTATTGTTTATTAACTAAACTTTAGTTATTTATCTAGTTAAGAAAATTAAGAATGATATGCCTTACGTTTCAGTTGGTTTGATTCTTTGAACAGACGATATAAGTTTTGTAAAATATACTTATTTAATTATAGGACAAATAAAGCAACCAAGATAACATGATCAGAGGATGCTCACAGACAAGAACATTTATGACGTGCCGTAATACCATCTACTCCTCGGTTGTCCACAAACTAACTCTCTACTGAATGGTTCATTTAGTCTCCTGGGGATGGCTGCCGACACCAACATCTTCACCGATAAGCAGACCAATAACTGGTTCAAAGCGTGCATTGCCCTCAATTTGACAAAGGATGGATTGACTGACTTTGTTTTGACGGAATTATTAAACGTTCAAACAATAGTTGGTAGAAGTTGTGGACAATGCTTTATTCAAAACCTTATACCGTGTCCAACTCATTATGTGTGTAAAAAGAGGAAAGGAAATAACTGTTCTTTCCACAATTCACAACAACGAAAGTCATGTCAAACATGTGATAATGTGAAACAAGATATCACATTGTTACACAGATTTGAACGTCCTAGTTGGGCAAACACTAAAGCTGAATTATGGGCGACGGATCCGTGGGAAATCGGTTAATGCTACCTCCCACCGGACGGATATAGCAGCGTATCATCTGTGCAAGAATCTGACTTTAATGGTGTGGTTAGCATTGTGTTGAACTGCAAGCATTTCGAGACATGCCTCTCCGCCGCATGTCTATCACCGCCTCCACCTGATAAGAAATGCCCGCTAGAAAAGGTATTCTTAAAATATACCAGTCTAATGGGCTGAATATGTGATTATTTTTTTCAAAGTTTAGTTTGTTAACTGAATCAGTATAATACTATGTTTTGTGACGCGATGTATGTCATGCAATTATTTCTCATTGTATCAAATATGCAAGTCTTATTTAAAATTAAAAATATAGTCTTTTCATATTTAAGCATTTTTTAAATCATGTGTAATAACTTTGACGCTGACAGGCCATGTGTGTGTAGGTTTACCTCAATGCTGCTTCTCTTGGTCTTTAACGTCACAGCGATCCTTTCTTTAGGTTCGACAAATAGGCCGAGATGTACGCCACACTGGTGACTGCAAAGTTACAGATGCTGATCTGCAGTACTTCTATCTGACACTGACCACCCTACTTGCTGATCCAGTCCGCTTATTGCATGATACCTCAGCGACAGAAGCGCGCAGGAAACTCAGTGATGTAAATTTATTGTGTTTGTGTTGTTTGTTGTTATATAAAGACGTATATTTAATATATAAAGAATGCTTGCAAGGAATATGTGTACTACAAGGTGTTTGATTGTGTCATTAGAAAATTACGCTTGAACTCTTTTTAATGGAAATATGAACATCAGTGCTTTTGTCCGTTGTCCGTCGTGCGTTGTCTTGTTGTGCGACGTCAACATTTGCCTTGTTCACTCTCTAAAGGCCACATTTATTGTCCAATCTTCATGAAATTTAGTCAGAAGATTGGTTTCAATAATATCTTGGATTAATTCGAAAATGGTTACGTTCGCTTGAAAAACATGGCTTCCAAGGAGCGGGGCATTTTTCCTAATATGGCTATATATGGCTATAGTAAAATCTTGTTATCGCTCTAGTGGCCACATTTATTGTCTGATATTCATGAAACTTGGTCAGAAGATTCATCCCAGTAATATCCTGGACGAGTTCGAATATGATGCCGGTTGGTTGAAAAGCATGGCCGCCAGGGGGCGGGGCATTTTTCCTTAAATGGCTATATTAAAATCTTGTTAACACTCTAGAGGCCACAAATATTTTTCGATCGTCATGAAACTTGCTCAGAATATTTGTCCCACTGATATCTTTGATGATTTCAAAAATGGTAACCTTTGCCAGGGTTTTTTTTTGGCCCGATTTTATAGCCGAAATTCGGCTATGTTCCCAATCCCAAAAAGTATACTTTTTTCCCAAAATGTGGCAAAAAATTCCCAATTGCCAAAAAAAAAAAAAAAAAAAAAATTTTTTTTTTTTTTTTTTTTTTTTTTTTTTTAGAAAGAAGTCTTATGTGTATTTTATCTCAATTTTAATTCAATTACATCTAACAAAGTATTATATACAAAGTATTATATGATGTTTTTCTTTTAATTTGAATGATTATAAAGAGTTAAATCAAATTTAGTATTTCCCAAATCAGTGGACTTTTCTTGTGGAAAAAAAGGCTAATGAATTTATTTTCCCAATTTCATGAAAATGCCGATAAAATTCCCAATTCCAAAGCCATGGGCTTTCTTCCCAAAAAGTGGAAAAAAAAAACCCTGTTTGCTTGAAAAACATGGCTGCCAAGGGGCGGGTCATTTTTCCTTATATGGCTATAGTAAAATATTGTTAACACTGTAGAGGCCACATTTATTGTCCAATCTTAATGAAACTTGGTCAGAAATTGGTCTCTATAATATCTTGGATGAGTTCGAAAATGGTGCCGGTTAGTCGAGAAACATGGCCGCCAGGGGGCGGGGCATTTTTCCTTATATGGCTATAGTAAAACCTTCTTAACACTCTAGAGGCCACATTTATTTCCAATCTTTATGAAATATGGTCAGAAGATTTGTCTTAATGATATTTTGGACTAACTCGAAAATGGTTACGTTTGCTTGAATAACATGGCCGCCAAGGGGCGGGGCATTTTTCCTTATATGGCTATATGAGGCTAGAGTAAAATCTTGTTAACACTTTAGTGGCCACATTTATAGTACGATCTTCATGAAACTCGGTCAGAAGATTCATCCAAATAATATCTTGGATGAGTTCAAAAATGATGCCGGTTGGTTGAAAAACATGGCCACTACAGAGGCGGGCTATTTTCCTTATATGGCTATAGTAAAACCTTGTTAACACTCTAGAGGTCACATTTATTTTCCGATCATCATGAAACTTGGTCAGAAGATTTGTCCCAATGGTATCTTGGACGAGTTTGAAAATGGTTTTGGTTGCTTAAAAAACATGGCCACCGGGGACGGGGCATTTTTCCTCATATGGCTATAGTAAAATCTTGTTAACACTTTAGAGGCCACATTTACTGTTCGATCTTCATGAAACTTGGTCAGAAGATTCATCCCGATAATATCTTGGATGAGTTCAAAAATGATTCCGGTTGGTTGAAAAAACATGGCTTCAAGATGGTGGGGCATTTTTCTTATATGGCTATAGTAAAACCTTGTCAACACTCTAGAGGCCACATTTATTTTCCGATCTTCGTGAAACTTGGTCAGAAGATTTGTCCCAATAATATCTTGTTATCTCAGTTGAGCGAGTGTGGGCCTATCAGGCCCTCTTGTTAAGACATATTTATCCCCACGCTGTTTGAAAAGCGTGGGGATATTGTTGTTATCTCCGCCGTCCGTCAGTCCGTCCGTCTGTCTGTCCGTCCTGGCCACTATCTCCTCCTTCACTATAAGCACTAGAACCTTGAAACTTACACACATGGTAGCTATGAGCATATATGCGACCCTGCACTTTTTGGAATTTTGATCTGATCCCTGGGTAAAATGTTATGGGTGTTGGGGCGGGGTCGGGTCAGAGATTTTCACTCATTTTTTATGTTATTTACATTAACTTCTTCATTTCTGCACCGATTTACTTCAAATCGATACTAAACCTCTCTTATGACAATACGGTTAATCTCAACTACGCATGGCCCCATTACCAACCCTGGGGCATCCCGCCTTCATAGACCACACCCACCCAAAATTGTCTTTTACTATAATTTCTTCATTTCTACACCGATTCACTTCAAATTGATACTGAAATTCTCTAATGACAATACGGTCAATCTCAACTATGATTGACAATACGGTCAATCTCCAGTATGCATGGCCCCATTGCAAACACTGAGGCGCCCCACACATATAGGCCTCTCCCACCCAAAATTGCCTTTTACTATAACTTCTTCATTTCTACACCGATTCACTTCTAATAGATACTGAACTTCTCTTATGACAATACGGTCAATCTCAACTGTGCATGACCCCATTACCAATCCTGTGGCGCCCCGCTCAAATAGGCCACACCCACCCAAAATTGCCTTTTATTATAATTTCTTCATTTGTACACTGATTCACTTCTAATTTATACAGAACTATAGGGGATACGCATCGGCCTCTGGCGCGCCATTTCTAGTTATAGTTTATAAACCTGTATTTCATTGTTATTAATTTATTCCTCATTGTAGATATTTATAGCAGGGTCTAGCTAGGCTCAAATGTAGGGTGAAGTTACTTCTTCCTAAAGCCAAAATAGGGAGAATTGGTAATCACTTGGAGAAATTGTACATTTGCGTCATAGATCTTAGTTTTACATATATTTTGGGGCAACTTAAAGGATGAGTGGTTTCTGTTCAGCGTTCAATCAACTCTTCACTTATTTATACAATAAGACATATTTAGTGTAAACAACCTACATTTTTTTCTTATTTCTCATTGATTGTTGATAATGATTGGTACATGTAATTATAAAAAAAATTTCCTGAACAGGTGTATGAAATAAGCTTCAATTGTAACAAACCAGTAATGTTCAGAATTATTTTACTTCCTTGTTAATTTTAAGCAATTCAACATTAAATCAAATGCATATTTTGTTACCAAATATTTGTTTTAAATTAAAAATTAATTTAAAATCTCATTTTACAGCAGATATTCCAAATCTGACCTGTAAATGAGCCCCATATTTATTGCCAGTGCTAGGTTACCTCTGCCCATCAATGGGCCATTTAAGTTTTGCTTAAGCATAGTTATTGTAGCCAGCACAAGGCAATTAATCAAGGCATCATCTATGGACAATTTTAAGAAGTCTAAAAGCTCCAGACTGTTCTTTTGAATGTTCAACTTTGCATGACCTGTAAATGGGGCAACTTATGTCTGAGAATCCTCCTGTGTCCAATTCTCCACATCAAATTGATTTTAATCAATCAATATCTAGCACAAAGTAAATCATTTAAAGGGGAAGAGGTTACTTTGCCTTCATGAAATTAATGTGCGAAATTAATATTCCATGGGCGAACAAATCGCCCACTCGCGAGATCCCTGTTATAAGCATGGTTTAATAATAACGGAAATGATGTATTCTAACAATTATTCATTATATATAAATTAATATGCAACAGGGAGCATTCCAGCTACGACTGCGCAATGGAAAGTGCCCTTTTGACAAAAGACTACGCCCTCAAAAGTGCCCTTGTAACAAAATAGCCACCGTGCTCTTATAAAATCCTAGCTGGAGCACTGTAAACACTGCTTTGATGAAATTCATCTAGTTCAGTCAACGATTTTGATTTAAAATCATTGAATATCACTAGAACCAGTTAATCTTACTTTCATCAAATATCAATATAATCAAGCACATTAAAAACTTTGAAATATTCCATCTTTTGGGAAAAATATATTGAAAATCACATTATTGAAAGGAGATATTGAAATCATATAATAACACGACAGTAAATATTAAGAAGAATGAATTAAGGCTTTATTTAAACGGACGCCTATATGCATTTAACAATTGTCAATATGGCAATTTTATGCCCCTTGTCCAAGAAGAAGAGGTATATTGTTTTGCTGGATGTCGGTCGGTCTGTCTGTCTGTACAGAAGTCTGAATGTCAGTAGACCAGTTCGTTTTCCGATCCATAACTCAATAAATTGACCGATTGGCTTGGCACTATATATGTGCATAGACATTGGATAGTAGATGACCCCTATTGAAATTGGGGTCACAAGGTCAATGGTCAAGGTCACTATCACACTTAGTGTGCCAATCGTTTTCGATCAATAACTGGTGGACGAATATACCGATTGGCTTGATACTTCACATGTGCGTTGGCTATAGTTAGATAACCCCTATTGAAATCAGGGTCACTAGGTCAAGGTTAATGTAACTATCACATTAAGTGTGAAAATAATCTGGTTAATAACTCCTCAACGAATTAACCGATTGGCTTGATTCTTTACATGTGCATTGGCCTTGACAGTAAATAACCCTTATTTAATTTGCGCCACTAGGTCAAAGGTCTAGGTCACTTTCACACCTAGTGTGAAAATCGTTTCTGATCAATAACTCGTCAAGGAAAAGACTGATTGGCTTGATACTTTACATGTGCATTGACATGGGACAGTAGATGAACCATATTCAAATTTCGATCACTATGTTAAAGGTCAAGGTCACTATCACACTAAGTGTGAAAATCGTTTCCAATCAATAACTTGTCTACCAATTTTTCGATTGGCTTGATACTTCACATGTGCGTTGGCCTTTGATAGTAGACAAACTCTATTGAAATTGGGGCATATAAGGTCATGGTCACTATCACACTAAGTGTGACAATCGTTTTCGATCAATAACTGATCAACGAATGGACCGATTGGCTTGATACTTCACATGTGCATTGGCCATGGACAGTAGATGACCCTTATTGAATTGGGGTCACTGGGTCATAGGTCAACGTCACTATCACACTTGGTGTGAAAATAGTTTTCCAATAATTAACTCGTCAACGAATTGACCAATTGGCTTGATACGTCACATGTGCATTGACCTTGGATAGTAGATGACCCCTATTGAATTTGGATCACTTTGTCAAAGGTCGAGGTCACTATTGCACTAGGTGTGAAAATTGTTACCGATCAATAATCATCAACGAGTTGACCCAATTGTGGTGAAAATAGTTTCTGATGAGTAACTTGTCAACGACTTGACCAATGGGCTTGATACTTCACATGTCACTTGATGTGCATTGGCCTTGGGCAGTAGATGACCTCTATTGAAATAGAGGTCACTTTGTCAAGGTAAAGGTCGATTATCACACTAAGTGGTTTCCGATCAATAACTCATCAACCAATTGACCCATCGGCTTGATACTTCACATGTGCATTGGCCTTGGCAGTAGATGATTCCTATGGAAATTCAGGTCACTAGGTCAAATGTCAAGGTCACTATCACACTAAGTGTGAAAATAGTTTCCAATCAATAATTCATCAACCAATCAACCAATTTGCTTGATACTTCACATATCATTGGTCCTGTTTAATAGATGACTGCTATTGAAATTTGAGTCACCAGGTCAAAGGTCAAGGTCACTATCACACTAAATGTGAAAATCGTTTCCGATCAATACCTTGTCAGCAATTGACCGATTGGCTTGATACTTCACAGGTGCATTGGCCTGGACAGTAGATGACCCCATTGAAATTGGAGTCGCTAGGTCAAAGGTCAATGTCACTAACACTGTGTGAAAATCGTTTCCGATCAATAACTCATTGACTGATCGGCTTGATACTTCACATGTGCTTGGCATTGAACAGTAAATGACACCTCTTGAAATTTGGGTCAGTAGGTCAAAGGTCAAGGTCACTTTCTCACTAAATGTGAAAATTGTTTCCGATCAATAACTCGTCAACAAATTGACCGATTTTGGCTTGATACTTTACATGTGCATTTGCCTTGGACAGTAGATGATCCCTAGTGAAATTGGGGTCACTAGGTCTAAGACAGAATCACTATCACTCTAAATGTGAAACTCTTTTCCTATCAATAACTTGCCAACTAATTCACCGATTGACTT